>NC_048299.1:82924054-83072869 GCF_013100865.1 Trachemys scripta elegans
TTTATTTACCTGCTGATGTGGCAGGTTCGGCCAATCGCGGCCCCCACTGGCCGCGGTTTGCCGTCCCGGGCCAATGGGGGCGGCGAGAAGCTGTGCGGGTGAGCGATGTGCTGGCCGCGGCTTCCCGACGCCCCCATTGGCCCGGGACGGTGAACTGCGGCCATTGGGGGCCACGATCGGCCGAACCTGCCGCGTCAGCAGGTAAATAAAACTGGCCCGGCCCACCAGGGTGCTTACTCTGGCGAGCCGCGTGCCGAACGTTGCCAACCCTTGCCATAAGGTCTTCCAAGGATCTTGCCATATCTGTCACACACTCTACTACTTTTTCTTGCAAAGGTAACCTTGTAATCCTAAACCAGTGTAAACCATTTACTAAGGCTGAAAGGAACAAGCAGCTGGACTCCAGGAGAACATCTGCAGTTTCCTTCATTTAGCGACTCCAAATGGTCCCTTCTCTCTGGCTGGAAGAATTTCATTCACATCTTTTACTCCTGTATCTCTGTTCTGTAAAATGTTGTAAAAATCATAATTGCAGTATGTTAAACTAATTCTTTTACACTACATTGGGCTTAAAATAATGTTGAATCTATATAATTTTCATTAGCTAGCGATAAAAAAACTATTACGAATGACACTTAACATATAATCAGTTAAATTCCTGCAAGTGCTTCTGAAGACTAAATGGTGCTTTGGCACAGTGAAGCAATGCAACTGGTAGCTAGCACTGTGCTGTAATACCTGTATAAGTATGAATTTTTATTCAAGCAAGGTATATTTTTTCCCTAATTGCTAGATTCGAGGTATAAAATAGTTTAAGGTGGTGATAAGGAGACAAGGAGTCAAATCTCACAAAGTGCTGAGTACTTCCTTCCCACACTCCGACTTCCATGGCAGTTCAGGGTTCTCAGCACCATGGAGGCTCAGTCCTGATGTTAATATTTAATGAGAGAATCCTGTTCTAAATATGGTACACCACAAACTGGTTAATGTCACTGTTAACAGCCCTACAGAGCTCTATCCTGACACAGGCAACTGTGCTGTTAAATTCAGTTAGAGTTTTGTCTGTGTTAGGATTGCAGTGTTGTGGTAGTGGTGGTCCCAGGATATTAGAAAGACAAGGTGGGTGAGGTAATATCTTTTATTGGACCAACTTCTGCTGGTGAGAGAGGCAAGCTTTTGAGCATACACAAAGCTCTTCATGTCTCAGAACTTTGTGTAAGCTCGAAAGCTTGTCTCTCTGACCAGCAGAACTTGGTCCAATAAAAGATATAACCTCACCCATCTTGTCTCTCTTAGGATTGCAGAGTCAGACACATATTGCCTGCAACTCAGATGCAAGACTGTCATTGACACCAGTAGGAGTTTTACATATGGACTAAAGGTGCTATCTGGTACTAAATGCAGGTACATGAATCCGAAAATATACCACCAGAAATAAAGGGCTAGATTGTCAGCTATGCCTAGCCGCCAGATGATAGCTAGCTGCAAATCACTGATCCTAGGGCTATTTCTACAGCAGTTGGCAATGACACCCCATCGTCCTTGTTCCCTACATCAGGGGCTGCAGGCGATGATGACTATCCCAATTCTACACCCACTAGCAACTCCATCCTGTTGGGAGAACAACCAGCTGAGAAGATCTGATTGTTTTCTGTCCCCATTTATTGCCAGCTGAGAATCTGCCCCTGGGAGTTTCAGTTCAACATACCTTCAGTTCAAGGTTTTGATACTTTTCCAACTTTTCTAAACAGCCATCTTTAGGGAAAGTATTTCACCCTGTTTCACTTTAAATGTTTCTTATATAGATGGATATTTTCCCCAAATTCAGTAGTCCTGTTATCAGTTCATTTTCACTTGGACCCTCAGGAGGCTGTATATACTGTACAGGTCCTCTCAAGGATTCTCTGGTATGCAGTCTAGAAACTGCCAGCTTTCACAGAGTATCATCTTATTTAGAAGTTGTAATACCAAATTCTGTAAATCTCTTCACAGGTATGAGGGTCTCAGATATTATATGGACACCATGTAAAAACCAAGTAGACAGATATCAGTTGCTGTTTCCCAGGACTATTTGCAGTATGGGGATAATTAAAAATCACAAACAAGCAAAGGCCCGGGAATTCCTGCCATATTAGAACTAATTGCTGAATGTGATTTAGCTTTTGGTGAAGACAAGATTACAGCATGACGGGTACTAAACTGTCTCTGTAACAAGAGATAACTACTTTGATTGAGTCATTGATTCTTCCACTTGTGTTTAATTTCGGTATCCTAACAACACAGATCTCTTTCCGAAGGCACTGAAAGGCGGGCTTTCTAATAGCTAGAGACGGATATGGTAAGTTAAAGACCCAATCTGGCCATTTTTAGCACACAGGCAGGCTGCTGCACGCAGGTAGTGAAGCCAATGTGGGCTCCCTGCAGGCATTGCACTCTGCCCATGTGCTATCAGTTGCAGGATCAGGGCCTAAGGATGGAGAGACACATTGTGTTCCGGCACTAGAATGTTGCATTGCTATGCCAAGTTAGTTAAAGCCGTACAATTCCCCACCCCCCAAGTGTACATAAGAACAGCCGTACTGGGTCATACCAAAGGTCCATCCAGCTCAGTATCCTGTCTACTGACAGTGCCAGGTGCCCCAGAGGGAGTGAACCTAACAGGTAATGATCAAGTAATCTTTCTCCTGACATCCATCTCCACCCTCTGAGAAACAGAGGCTAGGGACACCATTCCTTACCCAGCCTTGCTAATAGCCATTAATGGACTTAACCACCATGAATTTATCCAGTTCTCTTTTAAACTCTGCTATAGTCCTAGCCTTCACAACCTCCTCAGGCAAGAAGTTCCACAAGTTGACTGTGCGCTGTGTGAAGAACTTCCTTTTTATTTGTTTAAGCCTGCTGCCCATTAATTTCATTTGATGGCCCCTAGTTCTTATATTATGGGAACAAGTAAATAACTTTTCCTTATTCACTTTCTCCACATCACTCATGATTTTATATACCTCTATCATATCCCCCCTTTATCTCCTCTTTTCCAACCTGAAAAGTCCTAGCCTCTTTAATCTCTCCTCATATGGGACCCGTTCCAAACCACTAATCATTTTAGTTGCCCTTCTCTGAACCTTTTCTAATGCCAGTATATCTTTTTTGAGATGAGGAGACCACATCTGTATGCAGTATTCAAGTTGTGGGCGTACCATGGATTTATATAAGGGCAATAAGATATTCTCCGTCTTATTCTCTATCTCCTTTTTAATGATTCCTAACATCCTGTTTGCTTTTTTGACTGCCGCTGCACACTGTGTGGACGTCTTCAGAGAACTATCCACGATGACTCCAAGATCTTTTTCCTGATTAGTTGTAGCTAAATTAGCCCCCATCATATTGTAGGTATAGTTGGAGTTATTTTTCCCAATGTGCATTACTTTACATTTATCCACATTGCATTTCATTTGCCATTTTGTTGCGCAATCACTTAGTTTTGTGATATCATTTTGTAGTTCTTCACAGTCTGCTTTGGTCTTAACTATCTTGAGCAATTTAGTATCATCTGCAAACTTTGCCATCTCACTTTTTACCCCTTTCTCCAGATCATTTATGAATAAGTTGAATAGGATTGGTCCTAGGACTGACCCTTGGGGAACACCTCTAGTTACCTCTCTCCATTCTGAAAATTTACCATTTATTCTTACCCTTTGTTCCCTGTCTTTTAACCAGTTCTCTATCCATGAAAGCATCTTCCCTCTTATCTCATGGCAACTTAATTTACATAAGAGCCTTTGATGAGGGACCTTGTCAAAGGCTTTCTGGAAATCTAAGTACACTATGTCCACCGATCCCCCTTGTCCACATGTTTGTTGACCCCTTCAAAGAACTCTAATAGATTAGTAAGACATGATTTCCCTTTACAGAAACCATGTTGACTTTTGCCCAACAATGTATGTTCTTCTATGTGTCTAACAATTTTATTCGTTACGATTGTTTCAACTAATTTGCCTGGTACTGACGTTAGATTTACCGGTCTGTAATTGCCGGGATCACTTCTAGAGCCCTTTTTAAATATTGGTGTTACATTAGCTATCTTCCAGTCATTGGGTACAGAAGCCAATTTAAAGGACAGATTACAAACCATAGTTCCACAATTTCACATTTGAGTTCTTTCAGAACTCTTGGGTGAATGCCATCTGGTCCTGGTGACTTGTAACTGTTAAGTTCATCAATTAATTCCAAAACCTCCTCTAGTGACACTTCAATCTGTGACAATTCCTCAGATTTGTCACCTACAAAAGCTGGCTCAGGTTTGGGAATCTCCCTAACATCCTCAACCGTGAAGACTGAAGCAAAGAATTCATTTAGTTTCTCCGCAATGACTTTATCATCTCCTTTTGTATCTCGATCGTCCAGGGGCCCCACTGGTTGTTTAGCAGGCTTCCTGCTTCTGATATACTTAAAAAACATTTTGTTATTGCCTTTGGAGTTTTTGGCTAGCCGTTCTTCAAACTCCTTTTTGGCTTTTCTTATTACATTTTTACATTTAATTTGGCAGTGTTTATGCTCCTTTCTATTTACCTCACTAGGATTTGACTTCCACTTTTTAAAAGATGCCTTTTTATCTCCCACTGCTTCTTTTACATGTAAGCCACGGTGGCTCTTTTTTAGTTCTTTTACTGTGTTTTTTAATTTGGGGTATACATTTAAGTTGGGCCTCTTTTATGGTGTCTTTGAAAAGTGTCCATGCAGCTTGCAGGGATTTCACTCTAGTCACTGTACCTTTTAATTTCTGTTTAACTAAGCCCCTCATTTTTGCATAGTTCCCCTTTCTGAAGTTAAAAGCCACAGTGTTGGGCTGTTGAGGTGTTCTTCCCACCACAGGAATGTTAAATGTTATTATATTATGGTCACTATTTCCAAGCAGTCCTATTATAGTTACCTCTTGGACCAGATCCTGCGCTCCACTCAGTACTAAATTGAGAATTGCCTCTCCCCTTGTGGGTTCCTGTACCAGCTGCTCCAAGAAGCAGTCATTTAAAGTGTAGATGCATCTATATCAGTATAATGGTACTTTATACCGGTATTGATATTTCCATATGAGAAGGGGAATAATTCTGCCAATATAAGTCACCTTTATGCTGGTATAACTGCATTCACACGAGGCCTTTTACCTGTATAATTATTTCAGTAAAAAGCACACCTCTAACTGACATAGTTATACCAGTAAAAGTTTTAAATGTAGACTAGTCCTTAGTTATGCCCGTGTAAATCCTGTTTAACTTTGCTGAGGTCAGTGGAATTACTTTAGATTTACACCGGTGAAATGGGGAGTAGAATTTGGCCAAGTGAATGTTTATACACCTCTACCCCGATATAACGCTGTCCTCGAGAGCCAAAAAAATCTTACCGCGTTATAGGTGAAACCGCGTTATATCGAATTTGCTTTGCTCTGGCACTGCAAAACAGCCCTAAGGCCATTTTAAGGCCCCTTTCTATTCCCAGAGTTGTGTAAATAAGTGTACACTTGGGTTTTGTATAACTATTTTGGTTAGGCGTGTGATTTTTCTTCACTGATGTAGTTACACCGGTACAGCCCCTTGTGTGGATGTAGTTATACTGGCATAGCTTATTCCCCTTCCTATAAAGAAATAAGCTATACATTATAAATATCTTTATGCCTATATGACAGCATCCACACTAGGGAGGGCTATAACAATGTTACTATACCCGTATTGATAAAGTAATGCAACTTTTATATAGAGACGCGCCGTTACAGTAACTGAGAACTCAAGCCGCCTGTCCTAGAGTTGGTAGCCTGTATTACTCTTATTATCTAAAAACAAGCAGGCTTGTTTTTCCACTTTTTTGGCTTAAAAATGTAGCTTCCAGGCTGTGACCTTCTGTGCCAAGTTTTATTCCAGAGCCAATTTGTAAACCCTTGTAAATTTCAAATTTAACTACAGAGACTCAGACACTCTTGCTATCACAATATTATCTTCCAAAAAGTAACAAAAATACAGTACTGATGTGGTTGTCTGTGTGCTGTGGATGCCATTGCATGTGAGGTATTATCATGAAAACTACATTATCACAGTAATTTGGAGCCTTTGGGTATCCGATGTGCCAATTGCCTTCACTTGGTTTTGGTATGTAATTTATCATTGGAGTGGCCTACCCTGCTAAAATGCGCCCTTTGTGGGCAGAGGCGAAGCTAATATACTTTCAAAGTGTATTTGAATTGCTTCAATAAATCACAGCTGTCACTGTGAGCATTTTTATCATTTGCCAGAACAATATATTATCTTCATGTTTCATAGTCTTGACGTTCTTCTGGACTTCTATTTGTGTAAACTGTAATGCATCATAACCTAGTTTATCAAATGAAATTAGGCAGCCCATAATATATATTTTTTTTAATTTTAAGGTGGAAACTTTTGCCTTGCCCTGAGAAGAAGGTGGTTTTATGGTAGTTGCTTTGTAGCAGTAATTAATTTTTTTTAATTATTATTTGGCTATGAAAATACATGTAATTTGGTTTAATTTGTTCCTTTTCATTCTCTCAAATACTTTATGAGGCTGGTAATACTTTCCTTTAGAGTCTGAAATGCATATGCATTTCCTTTCGGCCTTTGCTGTGCAGCCAGGAGAAGAGCAAAGGTGCAAGGGTAGAACAAAGGAGTAATGCAGGATGCACCCTACTCCACCTAGCTAATTTGTCTATTTTGCAAAAATAGACGTACAGCCTGATTGATGGCATGGACAAAATGAAGTAGGGGCAGGTGCTGGGGAGCAGCTGTACTAAGTGAAGTGCTGCCCCCATTCAAAACTTCAGCACAATCTACAGGGGAAGCTGCAAGGAGTTAATTGTGACTGACTGTGTATGTTGGGACTCATCTCCACAGAATTGCAACGCAAGGCTGGGACAGTGAGCCAATGGCAGAATGGTCCTGCTGTGAGGGTGCAGAGAGATGGGGAGAGGAGAGCCACTGAGATGTGTCCCTCTGTTTAGGTGGACATGCTTTACAGTTGGGGAGCAAGTATTCTTCTGAACCTGCTCCTTGCCCGCTCTGCACCTCTCCCTGTTCTGTGGACCATGGATGTGACTGAATTCCTTGGCTGCAGGGCTGCCACAGTCTGTGCTTTCATTACTGTCCCTCTGAGCACTGCAGAGGAATGCGTGGACCAGAGTTAAGCTCTCAGAAGGGAAGAAGAGGGAGGAAAGTAGCTAGTCCTGTCATTCTAAGCTGAGGATAGAAACAAGTTTACATTATATGTCAATTCTGCTACTCAAGCCATTTATGAGCCCAAAGTAGATGTGTTTATTGGCATGACATATAGCCCGTTCAAAGTTCTCCTTTCTCGGGAATGTTCAAACACTAGATATGGTCTGCATAGGGCAGCTAATAAATTGACTCCATTTTATGGCCTTGCCTAAAGTATCAGTGGCTTAATTTGCCATCCCTTCTGCTATGATGAAAAAAGTCCTTTTCTTTTTAATTAACACAATAGCTCATTCCAGAATGTGAAAACAAGGCCTATAAAAATGTCAGCTTTTGTAATTAAAAAATAATTTATTTGCTGCAGATATATTTTTCAAGATGTGTGGATCACATTCCTCTGTCCTTAATTTTAAAAAAGTCACCATTGTATAATAGCTGTAGGAAGAGGAATTTACATCTGAGATTGAGTTCCTTGCCATTAGGAGTAATTTACAGGTATGAGTTACAATTGCCCTGAATGATTGTTTTATTTTTAATGTTTAAACTAGGGGTGGGCACAAGTTGTTGAAAAACATTTTGCTAATAGTTTCCCACATATTTGTTTTTATATTTCTCTTTTCACAAATTTTGAACGCATAGACATTTTGAGTAGGTTGGCTAGCAAAATCCAGTTTTGCTCTTGAAATGTGAGTTGCAGATTTCACATGGAGGCACCTGAGCAGCTGTGTTTGGCAGTTTTAGTTTGAGTAGAGAGGTTTCACACAGATGCAAGGGAGTGCCTGCATCACATGCAGATCCTTTAGCAGGATTGGAGCCCAAGTCAGTGAAGAGAAGTGACTTTGGTAATCATTCACTCTGGTGGCATTGCTAGAAAAAATCACTAGGATTTATACTATGCCTTGTTTCCTTGATATTCCTCCCTCCAAGAACTGGCCGGAGCTTGGGTGTGGGCATTCTGGTGTGGATATTTTGCCCATCTCTAGTTTAAAACATTTTAAGCAATCAATAACCATTATTAAACCTGTACAAAGGCTTCCAAGTTCATTTCAGAATGGATTCGTACACTGCTAGAAAGCTGTGAAATTTGCAAAGACTGGGTTCAAAAGAACCGTGGTCCCATGATTGGATCTTATTGTGCACCCATAGGCAAAGCAAGGTTCAAGCTGTGCCTATTCTCATAGGATCCACTGTATTGCTAGAACCAGAGAGGGATTTGTATCCCTCTTAGGGAATTCCATATAACTTGCTACATATTTCTTTACCCAATAAATGTATTTCAATGCCTAACTCTTATAGTTCCTGATCCAGTGCCCACTGAAGTCAGTGGTAGTTTTTCCACTGACTTCACAGGACTATGGATCAGACCCATATAGCGCTTTTTATGTGTCGATCTCAATATGCTTTACAAAGACGCACAGTATCATCCCCTCTCTTTTACAAATGTGGAAACTGAGGCACAGAGAGGTTAAAGTGACATGCCCAAGGTGACACAGCAGATCAGGAGTAGAGCTGGGAATTCAACCTACGTATCCTGAGTCCCAGTACAACCCTCTATCCTCCAGGCACTAGACTCTGAGGGTAGGCCTACACTTAGGGTGTGTAGAGTACAGCTGCTGCACGTCCAGCTAGCATGGTATAAATAGCTAAATAAGTAGATGGTTAGGCGCTGCTTGCAGTAGGGTAAAGTCACACAAGAACCATAAGGTATGTGCCCTACAGGGCTATCTATACACCCAAGCGGTGCCTTCCACATCTACACTGCTATTTTTAGCAGAGTGGTGTCCTGCTTCCTCCCAGCTGCTGGAGCCTTTCCCCATTGCCTTTTCCCGCCAGTGTTTTTCATGGCCCCATATAGCTACACACCAATGTATAGCTATATGTATCCTGGACACTGCCACTGCAGATGTAGAGAAGGCTGAAATTCCCTCGTGAGGAGCAGTTACCCAGACAGAGAAAAAAATCAGCCAAAGTTTTTGTTGGACAGAAGAAAAAAAATCCACTGCTGGTTTAGAAATGTAATGTGAATGCAAGCCTGGACTGATTTTGAGTATTTATGCTATTTGAGTATCAGAGAGGAAGCCGTGTTAGTCTGAATCTGTAAAAAGCAACAGAGGGTCCTGTGGCACCTTTAAGACTAACAGAAGTATTTGAGCATAAGCTTTCGTGGGTGAATGCCCAATTCATCAGACGCAAGGTCTGATGAAGTGGGCATTGACCCATGAAAGCTTATGCTATTTGAGTTGAACATTTCATACAGCCCTAGTCCTTATTGTCTATTTCTCATAGCTATAGGCATTTACGATTTGATCTTGCTCCCAGATACTACAAATATCAACTGGCTTGAAAATCCTCTACTTGTTTGCTAGTGTAGCTGATTTTACAAAACATTGTATGAAACAACCAGTCGTCAAGAGTGGCAACTTAGACCCAGTGATTTCGGTCATGCACAGTAGGTCTAAATCATAGAAAAGCGAATCCTTCACAAATACTGTAATTCACAAAAATTCAGAAGATGTATGTACAATTTAAAATGCTATTCTGTATGTTAGTTTCTGCATATATGGATGAGTTCTGCCTTCATTTACACTTGTGCATTTCCCATTGACTTTAATGGGATTGTATAGGTTCAACAGAGAGCAGAATAGGTCCGCCAGATTTTAAGTGTTTCACAAAATGAGCTTGTACGAGGAAGTTTATTTGACAGTTTGCCCATATCATGGTAGTACACAGGACAATGACCACGACAAGTGTACAGGATTCCTTTTGGAAACATAAGATTGATCCTGTTATACTGAGTTTCAAAATGGCTAATATATTATGCAGTGGAAACTTGGGGATTGGTACTGGAAGAAGGGAGCTTTTCACATGGAGATGACCAGTTCAAATCCAGCCCAAGTTAGTGGCTGAAAATGTTTAAGTCTGCTGACTATGAGCCTGATTCAAAGCCCTTTGAAGTCGGTGGAAAGACTTGTATTGGGGTGTGGACAAGGCCCTGTATGAAGAGAGTTGATGATCTCTGACCAGTTCCCTAGACAGCAGGTGCCCATGTCCTCAGTGATTAATATGTATCATGTGAGGACACTGTCAATCCTGTTGAAAATCTCAGCAGAGAGGTTCAGCAATAAGCAGACATGGAGACTGCCGAATCCTCACTCTTCTAAAGGCAGTCTCTCTCTAGCTTAGGACTTAGGCATATCCATGTGGCTGTGGAGGGAAGCTTGCAGCATGCTGCTGACGCTGCTGTATTTGTTCTTTGGTCCTGTGACTATTCAGGGGGCTTCAGTTTCCAGGTATTAATCCTGTCACTTTCCCAAACATCGCTAGACTCATTTTAAAATGGAAGACGAAATAAAAGACTAAATGGGAACATTGCTGTGCTTTCCCTTTCTGTGTTTTATTAAGCTGATGGTTATTCTGTCTGGCCAAAGTATAGATAAGAATGTACTGTTTTCAATATGATGTTGGGACGGGTCCCATGGGCAAAATATTAAAATTTTTGTGCCGAAAGTTTAAGCACCTGAAGTCATTATTAGGCCATTTTTATTTAGATCCCTGATTTTTTTTCAAAGGTGCTGAAAATCTGCAGCTCCCATTGAAGTTAATGGGAATATGTGTATACTAGAAGCTGAGAATGTCAGAAGCTGGGAATGGGCGACAGGGGGTGGATCATTTGATGATTACCTGTTCTGTTCATTCTCTTGGGGGCACCTGGCATTGGCCACTGTCAGATGACAGGATACTGGACTAGATGAACCATTGGTCTGACCCAGTATGGTCGTTGTTATGTTCTTAATATACCAGTCAGTATAAACGTAGCTGAATCTCATCAGGCCCTATGTTTGTAGATACACAATGATATCAAGTTGACTTAATGTATAGAATATATTTTCTGTTCTGCAAAAAAAAAAAAAAAAATCTGCAAGGCCTTTTGTCTTGTGATTGAACGACGTATGGTGGTAGGGGTCCTGTGCTGACAACTGGTTTTGTAGGTGAAAAATAAATATGGTTCCTTTGGCAGCCCCATCAGCTCTTCTGAGCTGAGTAAGGAAAAGGATTGGAGCTTTGCCTCCAGGGATGAGCATATGGCTCCTTTGCAGCATGTGCAAACTCTGCCCCCATTCTACTTCCCCTCCCTCCCTCCCTCCCCCGAGACCAAATGATTAGACTCTACTGCGGTGGCCATTGTTTTATTAGTTGTACAGTCCTTTCATAAATGATTGATACTAAGTCTTGCAGATTTCACATTTTTAACAATTCAGTGTGATAGGCTGATGCCTTTCTTTGTCTCGCCCCACAACCCACTTTCCGTAAGGGTGAATGAGAGGTGGCTTACCATACTTGTGACAGACAAGCCTTGAGATGATATGTATTAATACATTTCATAGAACTGAATTCTATTTGATGTGGGTCACCTTTATTTCTGTTGAGTGGTGCCTTCCTCTGCAAGCTGTCCAGTTGATTTCTTGGGGATGATTACTACTCAGCATGCATAAGAGTAACAGAATCTTGCACTAGAAGAGCTGCACCCTGTGAAATCTTGAGTATTATGGCCCTGATCCAGCAAAGCATGCAGAGCACTTAAGCAAACTGGAGTCAAGGAAACTTCTCACATACTTAGGAATAAGCGTGTGCTTAAGTGCTTTGCTGGATCAGGGCCAGAGTAATCCTCATGTTACAGCTTTGAGCCCTCAGAGGGTGATCCAAAGCCCATGCAGGTGAATAGGACGGCTCCCATTGACTTCAATATGCTTTGGGTCAGATCTTGCGTGGGCGTGTGTAGATATACGTAAAGGGCCAGACTCTGCAATTAGATCCATGCTGGGAGATCCCTGTGCTCAGTTGGAGCTCTGTTGACTTGAATGTGCTCCCTGTGTCTGTGTGGCTCAAGTTGAAGGATCTGGCCTGTAATTTGCCATGCACTTATCTTTTCTTCAAAAAGCACTTTTTTATTCTGTTGCTCTGGATTTCAACCTGCACACTAGATATATTCAGAAGCACAGGGGAGAAAGAATTTCACGACGCAATGGTCTTTGCTGCAAATGGTATTTACTGCACAGTTGGTGTCCCATTTGCAAAACCGTCTCTAGGAACTCCATGGAGTTGGGCTGCAAAACAAAGCTCAACCTATAAGTGTGACAAGTGTGTATCCTTGGAGAGAATTTACACTGCTCAGCAGTGATTTACACAGTTCTGCCCTGACTGGTCCTCCACCAACATGCTGAGAACTTCCCTTCATTCACAGAGCCCAGTAAGGATTCTGGAGACAGCATAGCTTTTAGAATGGAAGCAACATATTAGGTTTATGCCCCTTCTCAGCCATTGAAGTGATTCTCCCCACAGGGAGACAGTCTGCCTACATAATCATTTTTTAAAGCAAGACTATAATAGGCAAAATTACTCTCTGGTCTAGTGGCTAGAGTACTGAACCAATATCCAAGGGACCTGTATTCTACCCCCAGCTCTGTCACTGGCTTGCTGTCTGACCTTGTCCAAGTTACTTCACCTCTTGAGTCTCTGTTCCCCCTTCCAGCCTCTCTGGCTGTCTCGTCTATTCAGACTGTAAGGTCTGTTGGGCAAGGACTGTCTCTTACTGTGTGTTTGTACCATGTCTAACCCAGTGGGGCCACCATTCTCATTTGGTGCTTTTAGATGCTACCATAATATTAATATTAAATAATAATGTAATAATGATGGATTGTCTGTTGACCCTTCCTGCTCTTTCTTGGGGACGGGGAGGGGAGGGAAGCCACCTGCTGTAATAGAAATAGTAAGTAACAATAAAAACAATGCTTTGACAGCTTGTTTGTGCATACAGGATGCATTGTAGACTTTGCAGGTGCAATTATTTTGTGGCAAAATTAATGTCACTTAAATGTCCAACTAGCTCATTGCACACAGTTATCAGGTAATTAGGCATCTAAGTGATGTTAATTGTGTGAACAAATAATTGTGGGTGCAGAATTGTGGTTGGGAAAAAAAGGGATATGGGCTCTATACATAGTGTGGAGAGAAAAAAATATCCCCACTCTTGGGCTGTAAAGCACATTTCACTTTTATACGCAAAGGTGACTTAGAAGGGCAAAGCAACATTACATTATTATCTGTCTTGTGTAGGCGTTAAGGGCACAATTCTGCTTTCCTTACCTGTGTGAAATTCCCACTGGCATCCCATTGACCTCCGAACACTGATTCATGGAATCAAGTTCTGTCATGTGGATATCAGAGAAACTATCCCCTGAACCACAGCATCAGGCAGTTTAATACATACTTGTATTGATATATCTATATATACACATACTAATGGTGCATGAGAGTTTAACTGGTACATGCTATTTATGGGAAGAGTTTTTTTTATTTGTAGCTATATTGTTATGTGGTGCTAGTGCTGATGATGATCAGGGCTGAAGCCAGCAAACCCTTTTCACTTTAAAAGTATTCACGTGTTAAAAGGGATAAATTTGCAAACACAGTGATTGGTGAAAATTCACCATTTTCAATACTGAATAACAGTTTTCCAAAGGAGGAAGGGCGGGAAAAAAATCGAGAGAGTGAGAAATTCTCCTCTTTTAGCCCTTCTATTTCAAAATCATGCATTTATCTCCAACTGAAGTGGGTGGTTGTGGGTTTTTTTTTTTTTTTTTTTTTTTTTTTGAGCGAGCGAGAGAGAGAACGAACAAAATGACAGCAGTGTAATTGTTTTCCACATGTAACATTTCTTAACAATTACTGTAGCTCTTAGATGTTGCAAAAAATATTTTGCTTTTCTGTAAATCCAAAAGAACAACCCTTCCCTGAACCCCCTCCAGTACTTTGTGTTACTTTTCTGTAGTCATTCCAAACAGAACTATGCAAAAGATCAGCTGTAACGTCTTGCTGATATACATACCTTTCCATGTCATTTAATTTAAAGTTTGAGCCAAAGCATAATGAAGCAGGTGGGAATCTTCCCATTGACTTCAATGGGCATTGGATCATCAGGGCCATCATCGGTGATGTGCTTCTGCTGTATTACACAGATCCACTGATCAAGACCCCGCCCAGAGGGAGAGCAGCAGGCTGCAGCCACTGTTTTAACTTATGGGCTATAGGAGAGGCTGCCACCAGGCTTTGCCTCCAGTGTGCGGGAGCTTCCCTGCTTAAAGCTCTCCCATAGCAAACTAAAATGTCATTGAGAGGGTCGTGTTGTGCTCTCCATGAGTCTGTGCTGTTCTCATTACTGTCACCGGGAGTGACCTGTGGACATGAAGAGCAGAATAATCATACCTCGCTTCTCCGGAACATTTTCATCTCCTCATTGACGCCAGTGGGGCTCCACACATGGTTACAGTTAAGCACATGTTTAATGGATTGGCTTTACTGGGACCAGAGTGCTCAGCACCTTACAAGATGGGGCCTTCCCCTACAGGCGGACTCTTGTGCCTACATGGAGTTCATTGGACTGTAGGGAGCCACATGGCTAGATACATACAGGATCAGGGCCACAGGGTCCTCCTCACTCTGATATAAACAAAAATATTTTGAAACTTTTACCCTGTACCTCCTTACACCAGCCAAGACCTACTCTTTCAATGTCCAACTCCTCAAAGCCCAACAGCGTAAAATACTTTCCTTCCCTCTGTGTATCACCTGTGTCACTCACTGGCTTGGTGACGTGTGTGTGTGTGTGTGTGTGTGTCCAATAAAATTCAAGTATCAGAGGGGTATCCATGTTAGTCTGAATCTGTAAAAAGCAACAGAAGGCCCTGTGGCACCTTAGAGACTAACAGAAGTATTAGAAGTGAGGTTCTTACCCATGAAAGCTTATGCTCCCAATACTTCTGTTAGTCTCTAAGGTGCCACAAGACCCTCTGTTGCAATAAAATTCAAGGGCTTCAGATTACAGAAAACAGCTGCATCTGGGTTAATGCATTTATGTCAGGCTCAGGGCTCTGGGTAAGTGCCAAGATCCTAGATCAGCTGTTTTACCGGAATGATACTGCTGTAATGAAACCCTGCATTATTGTGTTGCAATTATTTTTGCTTGCAGCTGGTTGTTCTCTATATATTTTTACTGAAGTGAGATGAAAGGAGTTTGTTCTTAAAAATAGAAGTTTCTTTTCTGAATCATGCAGAAGCTTTGGGTTACATGTTCTCTCTATAAAGGGTGCCTCTCTAGAAGCAAGAATTTAATGTCAGAGAAAATAGTAAATAATTTTAAAAAACCCTCAGAAACAAAAAAGCGAAAGTGTCCTGAAACATGAAATAAAAGACTTTCTGAAGGAGGATAAAGTTAGTGATTAGAGTACTACACAGCAGGAGAAACAAGGTTATTTTTCGGCAGCAAGCCACTTTCTAATAGAAAGTTATTCTTAAAGCTATTCCTGTAATTTGGAAATCCTTTCT
The DNA here is from genome assembly GCF_013100865.1 of Trachemys scripta elegans. Lineage (NCBI taxonomy): Eukaryota > Metazoa > Chordata > Testudines > Emydidae > Trachemys > Trachemys scripta. The sequence goes on from NC_048299.1 coordinate 82,939,651, forward strand.
GTATAGAAATAAAAGAATAGGCTTGCGTTTTTTAAACTGAAGAAAAATGCTTCTCCAGCCTTGAATCCCTACATTTGCATCCATTCAAGCCCCTTCAAATGCCTATTCATTTACATTCTTTCAAGTAACAGCTCTTTCAGGTTCTCCAGTCTGATGGCAAAAGGTAACTGAGTGCAATCATTTATCTTTAAACTGTTCAACTGTGCCCTTCTTCGTGTTCTTGTTAATAATGCCAGGTCTCCTAGGAGCTATATTTCATGCAATTTCATCGCATATGCTTTTTGTTTGACCTTACCTGCTGTTTCCTTGGAGGGGGGGAAAGCTGAAATACCAACCTACCTTAATTAAAACCTTGATCTCAAAAGATATTACTATGTGTTTTTATTAAGTAAATAATGAAAGCACTTAATCATGTCTCTGCTTTGTCATGGCTTTTGTAATTTAGAAGTGGTGACACTGAGTTTTAAGGCAACTCTGCAAAGGTGTAGACAAATCCATGTGTCTGTTTGCAGCTTTCAATGAATCATAGAGCTTTTCCTTAGTACCCAGGATGTTGCATGTTTGCCAAACAGATGAGATAGAAGGGTTTAAATACTGGTTTAGTGCCCTTTGTGAAGAAAAATATCTTAAGATTGGTACATTATTAAAGGTACAATGTATTACCACTTCAGAAAGCGAGAGTACATTTTTCTCCCCTGAGTGACTATGTTTTTAACTGATAAGTTATTTCTAGTCCTTGTCTATTGCAGTTGGAATTTAGAATGGAGAAAAAAATTATTCATCAAAGACAATGGAGTGAGTCTTTCTTTTTGTTGTTGTACAGGAAGTGGAAAGGAAGGTATGAATTTCATATGTGATGCAAAATGCTACTTTCCACATTTCTTACTGGCATAGACAAAACCACCACAACAAAAGCTTTTCCACCACAGAGATGGAGCCGGTTAGTTTATGCCGTTACTTTCCTTGAAATAATGTCTCTGCACAAAACACTCTAAGCTTTTGTACAAAGATCCCATGTGGCCCCAGTCCTTCAACTGATTCTGTGTGGGCTGATCTTTTTGAGTGGGAGAGCTTGGATAGTCATAGTAGTTATGCTATTCTCCCATTCTGCCCCTCAATTGTTTGGCGCTAGAGATGTGCACTCCAGCTGATAATTCTGTTTCAGGGCATCATAGGATGCCACTGTTTGGATGCTCTGTGGCTATTGGGCCATCTCCCAATTTTTGAGATTGCATAGTGGGTGAAATCAGCATTTTACATGGCTTTTTTTTTTGGCTGGTTCAGCTAGATAAGATCCCGCATTAACGAGTGGTTCTAACCAGCTGCGTCTGGGATTTCATAGCTGTTATTCACAGGACATTCCTTTTTCCTCAGAAAATCTCAATATTTTCATCAGTAGCTTTCACAAAACTTAATAAATGGGCTGCTCTCACATAATGCAAAATTGCAGCCAGTAGCACAATTTGATTTCTTCGTCTTCCAATGCTGAAGGAGTGATACCATGTTTTGCATTATTGATTTTCCATTAGAAGGAGCTCCATTAGTCAGAGGCACAAAGGTGAAAGGGAAAACAAACTGTCTTCTCACCAGTGTCGTCTTCATTCCATTGCAATAATAATTCCTTCAACATGATACTGCCAGTGATGCGCACACACACAATCACACGCTAAGCTCCTTAAATACAACTGAGAGCTGTCCTTTTTCTGTGAGTCTGTTAACAAAGGTGTTGCTGATTGGATAACACCATGCTCAGGAAACTTGGGTATGTTTAGTGGAGTTAAAAAGAACTGGAATGCTAATACGCTACTGATCAGGGCTGGCTTTAAGCCAATTCGGCCGATTCCCCGGAATGGGGCCCGCGCCTAAGAGGGCCCTGCAACATCTGGGGCTGCCGGCGTCCTGCTTCTCCCTCCTCCCTTCAGGGCTTGTGCCGCCATACAGCTGATCAGCGCAATCCTGGGAGGGAGGGGTGAGGAGGAGGAATGCGGCGTGCTTGGGGAAGAGGCAGGGCCAGGGCGGGGATTTGGGGAGGGATCCAATGGGGCAGTGAGGGGGCGGGGCCAGAGGCGGGGAGTTGGGGAGGGATCCAATGGGGCGGGGCTGGAGGTGGGGCCAGGGCAGGGATTTGGGGAGGGATCCAATGGGGCAGGGAGGGGGCAGAGTTGGGGGGGGGGGTGGCACGAAACAATTTGCGTCCCGGCGTGGGGCCCCGCACCTGCTAAAGCCAGCCCTGCTACTGATGATCATGTTCAGAGAGTCCTAGTTCAAAGCGCTGCAGTTGTGTAGCTCCAGCTATACAGAGGAGTGTTAAAATCTCCGCTGTTGTGATCAGTTGAAGAATATTTGCAACATTTTGTATATTCGGTAAAAATAACTAGAAGGGCCATCAACTAAAGAAGTGTTTTGATCTTGCACAATTTGAAACTACTGATACGATTAGCTGTACAGAGATAGAGAAAATGATAAGAATCCCCACACAGACTCCTGCAAACCTCACTGCAGGGATGCAGCACCTTTTAAGATAAAAGGTACCTTTTGGTGAAAAAATATAACGATGTAAGCCATCTATTTGATAGTGCTTCTGGGTAAGGCTGAGGGCTTGGATCTTAGGATGGAGTAGTTAGGTATCTATTTTGCTGCTGTATTTGCTGACTGATGTGCTCATTTTTGTGTGTTATGCTGATGGGTGGAATCCTTACATGGATTATTCGTAAAATTGTTGTCAGGACACCTCAGTCTCAAGTATAGGCTTTTTTTTTTATTCATTGTCTATATGAAATTCAGATAAATATAAAACATACCAATATATTTAGGAGGTAGTAAACCACTACACAATTATTCTTCCAGTTCACAAGTGTCAAAATTTGCATCCACAAATTGTTTGAATCACCGTGCAGTTGGATACAAATATTAAGTCTAACAGGGCAGAGAAGGCAGATACATTTGGAGTAGATTGAACATCTGCAGCAGGTCTGGTTTTAAGCAAATCTGAAAGGCATCCCTGGATTTTAGATCTAAGATTAAACTACAAAATTGTTCACAAGGCATATTGAATTCCTGTTCAGATCTACAAGATGTAGTATAATGCTTCAGACACATACTGGTCATGCCACACCAGCATGGAGACATTAATTAGTACAGCTTCTGTGGGAGCATTCCAAACTACAGTCATTCTGGAGTGAGTCTAAAATCAGAATTAGCTTAATTTTACAGTCAGATTTTGGTGAAACTTGCCAAGCTCATTACCAACTACATAAGGAAAAAATGGTTCCCAAAAAGCCACCAAAGTCTATTCTATTACATAATTCAGGAAAGAGTGAAACCATTCTGAACATAATATGTTGAAGCCGGGTACAAGAAAATTGCTTTTCTTTGTGAAAATTGCAAGTGTGAGAGCAAATTTGTCAGCCTTTTTTAGAACTGTGTGTAGACTAGATACCTTTCCTCTTTCTTCAGGTCTCTACACAATACAGCTCTGAACCAAGGAAATCTCTTTTATAGGCTGACAATTGCCATGCTCCAAAACCAGGAAGGAAAAGGGCTTCCTGTCTTACTCGCCTGCCTGTTATCTCCTTAGAGGACACAGTATGAATATGGAACTTTCTGTGCCTTGATTTATTTACCCTTTGGGATGCCATCTTGGGGTGCTCAGAACTGTCAATTACCCTGTTACCCCTGGCCTCAACAAGAGAGAGACTTGCTTGTGCTTGATTGGTTATCAGCTCCCTAACACCACCAGCTTGTTAGTCAACCAACCAAACTCCTCAGGCCTCTGCCAGCTCTTACTTTGCGTTGCAGGTTAAAAGTAGGCGTACACCCTATCCCTCAGCCCCTCTGAAAGTGCCCCCTTGTAGTGTGTCCAGCCCCTGTCACTGGACACTCACAGAAATTCCCAAGGGAAGAGAATACACACAGCTTGATTGCTACAACTCAGGATCATCTCCTTTATAACATCACAGCATTGTGATATATTTATAGTGAAACAATCAGAAGTTTATTATTAAAGATTAAGATTTAAGAAAGTGAGTAAGGATAATAAGTGGAAACAGAAATGGTTACAGATAAAACAAAAAGTAGAACATCCATCTTAGAGTCTAACTTAACTTTAACAAGCTAAAATCCTTGTCTAAGAGTTTCTCACCTAAAGCAATCTCCTGGCATCATCAACCCACATGGCTGGGATCCGCCATTTATGGATTCAGAAAGCACTGTCTTTTTGCTCCCTCAGTGAAAGATAAAAGGTGCTGTCCCTATCCTCTAGTTATAGTCCAATAAACCTTTGAAATGCTCCTCTAGACAAAGCTCTTTTCCCCCCTGCTGTTCTTCCCTTCCTTTTGACTTTCCATCCCCCCTCCTGACTTGTATGTAAATAGGGCTTCCATTGTTTTGCCTTACAATACCTAATCTACATATGTACCTAGGCACATAGGTGAATATACATCCTCTTATCTGATAAAACCAGTTTTTCACCTCTCTGGGTGGTAACACCTTGATACAAACCATAAGGACATATTATCAGTATATAGACATACCTTTTTAAATATCATCCGTACATACATTCCACAATGATATTAATGACCAGCATGATCTTGTCTTTCATTTAAGATCTCCCATGGTATTCTTTATAGATCAGTACTATGATAGCACTGTCAGGTTGGTCAGGAGGCTACCGTTACAGAACAGTGAACCCTTTGCCAGGTGGCATTGAGGAGTTCTTAGGGACACAAACCCTTCTGTATCTGTCTGCGCATTTTTGTCCTGTCAAAGGGATCACTGTTTACTGTAGATAGATGGTAACAAGTATATTAGTCATTGTTGTGTCTTGTCATGCGTCTTGTGTCGTGATGGTCTTTACATTGTATTTCTATTCAAGTTGATGACTGCAGTATTGAGTCATAGTGCTGCCATGGCCTTGGTCTTCTGTAATTACAAACTCAGTACAAGAATTATAAGGTTCCATTGTTAGGGGGCAGAATTGCAGCCGCTCTTACCGTTAGATACTCCCCATGTCAGCTTTTGTGGTGGTGGTTGTTTTTTATTTAATTTTTAAAACAGCTTAACAAAACCTGGGAATTTTCAAGGTGATGGTGACATGGGGTGAAGGGAAGGGGCAAGGGAAGAAAGATTGTAGCACCATTGGGTGCTCCATCTTACAGTGGTGCTAGGCAGTATGGGATCAGGGAGCTGCAACAATGTCCCTGGTGGCTCCCCCTCTCTGCTGTGTCCAGTGACGGACAATTTAGGAAGTAGATGCATTGTTATTTGTTATCATTGGAATCTCTCACACACATCTCAATGATCCTTGTCATTGGAAGTTTAGGGATGTAATAAGTGCTAAATGGCCATCCCCGATTTTCATAGATTTTTAAGGCCTGAAGAGACTGATCATCTAGTCCAGGGGTCGGCAACCTTTCAGAAGTGGTGTGTCAAGTCTTCATTTATTCACTTTAATTTAAGGTTTCGCTTGCCAGTAATACATTTTAACATTTTTTAGAAGGTCTCTCTCGCCAAGTCTATATTATATAACTAAACTATTGTTGTATGTAAAGTAAACAAGGTTTTCAAAATGTTTAAGAAGCTTCATTTAAAATTAAATTAAAATGCTGATCTTATGCCGCCAGCCTGCTCAGCTCGCTGCCAGCCTGGGGTTCTGTTCACCTAGGCCGGCAGCGGGCTGAGCGGGGCCTGCGGCCGGGACGCCAGCTGGCAAGGGGCCGGCAGCCGGGACCCCCAGACCTGGGGGGGGTTCAGGGGTCAGGGCAGAGGTCTGGGTGTGTGAGGGGTGCAGGGGAGAAGGCTGGGTGTGTGGGGGGGGGTCCAGGGGTCAGGGCAGAGGGAAGTGGGTGTGAGGGGGGTGCAGGGCAGAAGGCTGTGTGTGTGTAGAGGTTCAGGGGTCAGGGCAGAGGGCGGTGAGGATGTGGGGGGGTTCAGGGGTCAGGGCAGAAGGCTGGGGTGCTCAGCTCATGGGGGTGCTCCCAGCTCCCTGTCCTGAGAGGCTCATGGCAGGGGGCTGGAAGGGATATGCCCTGTTCCACCCCCTTCCCCAAGGCCCATCCCTACCTCTTCTCTGCCTCCTCTACGGAGCAGCGAGCACACTGCCGCTCGGCTCTGCTCCACTCCCCCTCCAGCTCCCCCTCGCAAGGGCCATCAGATGATCGGCGCAGGGAAAGGGAGGGGAAGGAGGAGGAGGTGCAGGAAAGCACCACGCTGGGGGAAGAAGCGGGGGAGGGGGAAGCTTGGCTGCCACAGGACCAAGGTTCTGCCTCCTGCCCCCGCAGGGGAGAGCGGTCGGCAGTGGGGCTGAGTGGGGCTGGGGGCCGCCCCCCCACTGCTCTCCCCTGCGGGGGCAGGAGACAGAAGCTTGGTCCAGTGGCAGCCAAGCTTCCCCCCTCCCCCGCTTTTTCCCCCAGCGTGGTGCTTTCCTGCCCCTCCTCCCTTCCTCCTCCTCTCACTGGGCAGGCAGCGTGCCACTCAAAATCGGCTTGAGTGCCATGTTTGGCACGCGTGCCGTAAGTTGCCGACCACTGATCTAGTCTGACGTCCTGCATAACACAGGCAATAGAACCAGTGATAGCCACATTAAGCCTATGACCTCTGTTTAATCTAGAGCATGGCTCTTAGAAAGATATGCAGCTTTGATTTAAAGATTTCAGGTGATGGAGCATCTGCCTTATCCCTACGGAAGTTGTTCCAATGCTTACTTACCTTCCCTGTCAACAATTTTCAACTTATTTCTATTCCTCATTTGTCTAGCTTCAGTTTCCAGCCGTTGGATCTCTTTTGCCTTTGTCTGCTAAATTAAAGAGCCGTCTACTATCAGAAATCTCTTCCCCATGTAGGTACCTATAGACTTCAACCAAGTTGCATAATGATAAAGACAGGTAAGTGATACAGGCCGGGCTGGATTGTTTGATAAAATGGGCTCATTTGAACAACACCCACATTTTAATACAAGCTACATCTGAGTCTTCTCTTGGATAAACTAAGTAGATTGAGCTCCTTAAGTCTCTCTTACTATAAGGCGTGTTTTTCAGACCTCAAACCATTTTTGTTGCTCTTTCCCTTTCCAGCTTTTCGACAACCTTTTTGAAGTGTGGGTACCAGAACTGGACATAGTAATCCAGTGATGGTCTTATTAATGCCATATAGAGAGGTAATGCCACCTCCAGCTTTATATTTTCCTGCTATTTTTCCTACGTCCTTCTCAGTGTCATTATATTCCAGGATACAGTCCACTATCTTATAAGTGTGACCTCTACTTTTTTTGTTCCTAGATGTATAATCTTGCATTTAGTTGTATTAAAATGCATGTTGTTCAAACAAGCCCAAATGATCCAGCTTGGCCTGTATTACTGACCTGTCATTATTTACCACTCCACAATTTTGGTATCATCTGCAAATTTTGCCAGCAATGATTTTATATTTTCTTCTAGATCATTGATAAAGATATTGAATAGCATTGGGCCATGAACAGATCCCTGCTTGAACCCAGGAAAAATAAACAAAACAAAAACTCCACTAGGATGAAGATCCCCATGTGCAGTTACTTTTTGAGATCTGTCAGTTAGCCAGTTTTAAATCCATTTAATATGGACTACTTTGATTTTGTATAGTGCTCATTTTTTATCAGAATGTGGTATGGGATTAAGTCACATGCCTATTGAATTCTAGGTACATTACATCAATGGTTATCTTAACCAAACTTGTAATCTCATTATAAACTATACTAGGCTTTTTGACACAAGAGACCTATTTTCTATAAAACCATGTTAGCTTTGCCTAGGGTCAGAGTCAAGCTAACAGACCTATACTTACCTGAACCATCCTGTATGCCCTTCTTTAAATATAGGCACAAATTTAGCTTTTATCCAGTCCTCTGGAACTTCTCCAACATTCCAAGATTTGTTAAATATCAACATTAATGGATCAGAGAGCTCCTAGGCCAGTTCTTTTGTAACTCTTGTGTGCAAGTTATCTGGTCCTGCTGATTTTAAATGTGTAACTTTCAGAGTAGCTTTTTAATATCCTTCTGACTTATTGATGGAATAGAAGAATTTCCTTATCACTACAAGACATGAATACAACACTCTGCTTCTTTCCAAATTTCCCTGACGTCAGTTGTAGTGAGCTGGTTGGATCTTCTTTGAGAGTATCTCAGTGGATGTTTATCTAAGGCCACCAGCTATGTCATATAATGCAGTGGCTGCAAATCTCTAGTCAGGTCTCCTAGAAAGTCTGTGTGATGACACATATCTTTCAGTGGGTCCCAGAAAAGTTGATGGGAAATCCTATTTCACAGGAAAAGGGGATGATCATCTCCTGCATTTCTAGGTACCCTTTTCACAGTTATGAGACGAACGTATGTGTGTTTGAGAGAGAGGCTGGCTGGCAACTGATTGCCTACTTCCTAATTCCCAGTCAAATCCCTTTCACAAGGAGGGAGAAGTGTCCCCATAAAGATGACCAGTTAGTAATTTATTTCCATTCCTGAAAAAGGAGGGGATGAGCGGAGGGATGTGTAGTACTAGAATATCACCTCCTTGGGCTCTGCTGTCTTTAATCATATCTAAATCTCTCATGAGAATGTGATCCCATCAGGTTTTCTGTTGAATTGCTCAGAGAATTAATTTTTCTGGATTTAAATTGCAAAGGCTTGGTTCATTATAGCACTGAGAACTCTCTCTGGCACATCTGCGTATGCGGTGGGGAAAGAATAGTGAGTGCTACAACGACTTCCTTCAAAACACTTTGTGAATTTATACATTGACATCAATAATGCTACTTAGTTGCAAGAGCCCAGTTCATGTGGGAGCGTAGAGCAAAGCCTGCAGTCCAGAGACTTGCCAACCAAAACCCTCCTTATCTAAAGGCTATGTCTACACTAGAGAGCTTACAGCGGTGCACCTGTACCAATGCAGCTGTGCCTCTGTAAGATCTCTTGTGTAGCCGCTCTGTGCTAACAAGAGAAAGCTCTGCCATCAACATAATTAAACCATCCCCAGTGAGCGGCGGTAGCTATGTTGGCGGGAGAAGCTGTCCCGCTGACATAGCGCTGTGCACACTCCCACTTTTGCTGGCGAAATTTATGTCGCTTAGTGACATGCGTTTTGCCGACATAAGTGGTAGTGTAGACATGGTCTAAGCAGAGTGTTGATATATTTATAAAGCTACCCTGCTGTTCTTTGCCTCAATTCTGAATCTAGGAGTAAGGAAAGAGTCCTTCCAAACAGGGGCATGCTACTCATAAAGGATGTCCACTAAGACCAGTTGAGCACCAAACTTGCTTTAATCATACTTCTGGCTTACGTTGCTGGCAGAGGCGTGAGACCATTGCATTTTATCTTTTAAGCTCTGTAGCCTCATTAAGAAATTAAAACATTTGTGGGCCTTTCATGTAGTCTGTCTCCCTCTGGGATATTTAAGTTATCTGTCAGCATGGTGATATGGGCCATAAAGGTTCAGAGAATTACCTCAACAGTATGACAGCCTCTTCCATTTAGACTGGAATCCAAGGCTCCTTTTCCCTCTGAGGCATTCATTGAAATTCCATGCACGGTTCATTCCTCTGGTTGTTTAACAATGTCTCTCATGTTTGCCCTGATTTTAAAAATCCTCCTTTGTAGCAGAGATAACATGGAGCAGGATGATATAATTGCAGTAAAGAGGCCCTGGAGCTTGCCGTAATAGGATAGTTCATCTGATGTGTATTGCCATTAGAAAATAACCCACGTACGTATGTTCTCAGGGGACAGTAAAGAGGCTTTTAAGAAATACACTTTATGTAGTATGAAAACTAATGAGCAAAAGAGCAAGTCTGAAGAAAAACTATTGCTGCAAAAGGCATGGTTCCACTTCCTGTCCTTTACTGATCTCCTGGAACCCATCCAGTTTGAATATGCTCTCCTCTACCCAGTAATGTGATACTTTTCATGCAGTATAGTCAATTTCTGGTCCCATTTTCACAACACTGGTCTTTTTCATTTTCATCTAAAAATAAATAGCATGCCAAAAGCGTGGCAACATTGAATGCAGGATTGAAACTGCTGCTGTATGCATAAAATAAATAGTATTGTAGGATAGCAATCTCTGATATTCCATCCCCCATTTCCCCTCCTCCCTCCCCCCCAAGAAAAGATTTGCTAGGATAATGTAGTTGCGTGATCTCACTGAGAAGGTGATAAAATAAAGTTCTGTTACACAGAGTCTGAAATATCCCATCTTCATCCTTTCCCCATGCCATAGCCCACCTGGCCAGTGTGCAGTAAGGGGATGCAGACACCAACCCACAGCAGTGAACATTGAACAAGGGAGGGAACCATCCCAACTGTGCAAGTTGTGCCGATCCACAGATGCAAAACTTAGAGAAGAAACTGACCTGGTCAGCTTGTGTCATTTACACTTCCATGAGGAGGAATTCAAGCTGAAACTTACCTTGTCAGTTTTGCAAAGGACGTGGTTTCCTTGAAAATGAACATGGACCAGATTCATAGGTGATGTGCAAGGGGGTATAATTTACATGTAAGTAAATGGGTAGAAGGGGGCTCAAATCGGAGTAACTTACATGCTGATGGGTCCCAAAGTTACACCAATATATAAACTTAGGCTCTTTTCCACAGAACTTCTGAATGTCTTTTATGTGTCAGGCAGAGACTAGCTGTCTGTCAGCATATGAATTCAGATATTTCATTTCTACCTTGTTTCCCTGGAACAAATATATTTTTATTGCCATTAGAATGAAAATCTCATTCTCCATTTATGTTTGAATCCTCTGTATTTTCTCTTCAGTCCTTGTAATGCAGGATCATATTCCACACTTACAAAAACAACATACAGTTTAATGCCCTTTAAAGGCCACAAGGCCACAGAAGTAGTGGTTGGTTTTAATGGTTTTTCATAGCAGCAGTGTTGCTTTCGGGCTTGATGCAGATTCTCTTTGTGATGTGGTGACCTAGCATTCCCGCCTTGACACCTTGCCTGAGTGTGAGAAGTGGAAACAGAAAAAGGAAGATAAGGGACCAATATTTCAGAATCACGAACACCATAATTTTGAGATAGTGTGTGATGCTAAGGATTCCCACGTTAATTTGTTTGTCCTGCAATAAGTTGTGGAATAGGATATGTAGGTTTTTCTGTGGGGCTCATAACCACAGTACTGTATCTGAGTGTTACAGGTACATTAGTAAATTTATCCTCACGGTTCCCCTAGGATTTAGAGAAGAGTTTAATTCCCATTTTACAGATGAGGACCTGCGACACAGTGAGATTATATGATTTACCCAAGGTCACACAGGATATCTTTGACAGAGCTGAGACCAGAACCCAGATCTCCTGAGTCCCAGTCCAAAGTCTTCACCCCATAGTATAAAAATAATTATTTCCTGATGCCGGGTTTGTATAAATACTGAAGAAGCATCTCTGCTGTTGAACATTTTCAGTTAAGATGAAGACTTTGTGCATTGTCTTTTTCATGGTAATAAAAAATGAAATCTCTCTGCCAAATTTGAAATCCATAGTTGAGTATCTAATTGCCATGAAAGTGTATTGTATTTGTTACATACGGTGCAGCAGATCCTGATATCTTTACACAGAAAAGGTCTGCCAAGAGATAGTGGGAAAATAGATGTGTTTTCAAAAGGAAAAACACATAAATGCCATATTGTTCCCTTAGTCCATGCAAACAGCTCCAGTTGAAATCAATGGAAGTTGTATGTGCATATCAAGAGCACACTTTAGCCTTTTCAAATAAAAGTTTTAATGGGCTAGATCACAGTCATACACATTTATTCTGAGAGCAGGGTATAGGATCTGATCCAACTCCCAAGGAAGTCAATGAGATTTAAATCAAGCCAATGTAGAATATCGTGGGAGCAACAAAATAAGTCTTGGTGAAGCAAGCATCTTTTTTCCAGTGCCTCTCATCACCAGTGTCGCCCCAAAACTGTAGTGTTTTTAGACTTCTAGTTGTCGTCTCCTCTGGGAATAAGACCCATTAAAATGCTACATTTTCTGTGTACCTAGTCAAACATTCAATAATGCGGTGAAATTCTAGCATTCAAACAAAAGTCATTTGAATATATGTGTTACTGTAGGAAAATATATATAGCCAAAGGGTGTGAAAATTCTCCCCCCCCCATCCCCAGTTCTTTTGCTGAAGCAGCAAACTGTCTAGCCTGGTAAATCTAATTTTCTACAATGTTTGTATCTTGCTATGAATTAAGGAACTCACTTTATTTAACGTCTGTTACCCATCTGTGCAGTTGTCAATCACTTTTCACTGTGCCAGTTTCACTATGCTTGTTACATTTGTGGCATGTATGGGCTCCCTGTGTTTGTGCATGTATCTAACATGTGAAAAGGCCAAATTCTGCCCTTGGACAAAAGCAAGCGGCTTCCATCGAGTTGCATTGCATGCCTTTGAGTTGAAGTCCTAAATAAGGAGTTTGATTTTGGTAAAGAATGGTGCTAAGTACTGGGGGTTCTGCATTATGGTGTGTTGTGTGACATCCATAATATTGTTATAGCCAAGAGGATATGAATTGTTTAAAAAAAAAAAAAACAATCATTTCAGTATTAATTTAGGGCTAGATTGTGGCCAGCCTCTCTGCATGTCCACAAGAGAGAACAATAGTCATCCTGAAGGGGTTAGGGATATGGACCAGTCCCCCCTACATATAACCTACAGGAGCCAGCAGGCTAGACAGCACTGTACCTCTGTAAGGATTCTAGGAGTCGGTACACACACTGCAAGCTCCAGGAGACACTGGGCCTGATTCTCATTTACATTAAGGCCCCTTTACTCTATTCTAACAATGGGAAGGGGCCAAAAAGGGTGTCTAGATTACATTCCTCCTCACTCTGAAGCTCCTTTGCACTATGAGAGCTGTGTAAAGAGACCTTGGTGTAAATGAGAATCAGGTCTCGGTGGAGCAGTAAGACTTATACCATCCCCCCCCCCAACTCAGAGTGGCAGCTGGAAGATGCAGAAGTGCCCTTAAATAGGATAAATTGCTTAATCTAAATATTGAGGGTGTAGAATGGTAAAAGTGACAGCGTATAGACTAGATTAGGGGGCGGGGCTTCTCTGATTAGGGGTCCTATGAAGGTAGCCAGGCAGCGGACACAGGAGCCAGCAAATAGAGCTGTAAACGGAGGAGTTTTGGGGGAAGACTAAGAGAACCAGGCAGAGGAACAGACAGGCTAGTGAAGGGAGTGTGTGGTGTTCTGGCAGTGTTGTGGTGCTCGCTGGGGGTTTGTTTTGCTGTGGGCGGTGGTGTTTTGGTTTGGTTTGTGTTTCCCAGACTAACAGGACTTAGGTGGAAAGGCTATGACAGATACAGAGGCAGCAATAGTAGTGACCCAAGCAGTGGAAGACACAATGAGGATGACTGGATGTGGAAGCTGCTGTTTGTACATGATCCTGGAGGGGATATCTGAAAAGAGTTTCATCTGCATGAAGTGTCACCTGATAGAGCCGATGGAAGAAAAGATCGGAGGATTAGAGATGCAGGTGGAAACTCTGGTTGAGTTTAGAAGGGGGTTCGAGCAGATGATGGAGCAAAAACATGAGGAGGCTGAAGGGAAAAGCTCAGACTTGCAGATGGAAGCAGGACCAAAGAACTCTGAGGGGAGACTGCTGGGTGAGGACAGTGGAAGCATGTGACTAAGAGAACCAGGCAGAGGAAAAGACAGGCTAGTGAAGGAGAAATAGAGCTCAGGAACAGGTTTGCTGAGTTGGAAAATGAAGGAGCACAGCAGGTGGTCACTGAAGGTGAGAGGGCAAGGAAGAAGAGAAGAGGAGCTAGTTCTGTAGGAAGAGGGGAAGAGTCAATGGAGATAAAACCAAATATGAGCCCCAGGAAGCAACAGGATGCGTTGCAAAGGATTGCAAGGGAGAATAGGAATCAAGAGTACTTGCATTCAGAGGGAACAGGGGATAGACCAGAGAATTGCACCATCACCAGGAAAAGGCTGGTCTACATGATTTGGGACTCCTTACTGAGAAGAATAGACAGGCCTGTAACCAGAACTGATCCAGAGAACAGAAGGGTGTGCTGTCTGCCAGATGCTAAGATACGGGATGTGGACCTGAGTGGGAAAGAATCCATTGATTGTCCTTCATGTGGGAACAAATGATACGGCTACATTCTCGCTGGAACGTATCAAGGGAGACTATGCCAGACTGGGGAAGACGCTGAAGGAAATGGAGGCTCAGGTGATCTTCAGTGGGATTCTGCCTATTCCTAGAGATGAGCAACAAAGGTGTGACAAGATTATGATGAACAACAGATGGCTCAGGCAGTAGTGCTATAAGGAGGGCTTTGGGATATGTGGCCACTGGGAAGCATTCATGGACAAAGGACTGTTCTCTCGGGATGGACTTCACCTGAGTAGGGAGGGAAATAGACTTCTAGGATGGAGGCTGACACAACTGATTAAGAGAGCTTTAAATTAGGAATTTGGGGGAGATAGGAGATATCCAGGTAATCTCCACGCTGGATTTTAACATTGAGAGGGAAGAAAATGAAGCAAGAAAGGATACAGCTGTGGGTAGGAGAATGGACATAAGGAGGAAGGGTAGTGTAGATACCAGTCTAATAGGTGATACTGGCGGTAGAATGTCTGTGCATAATCAGGTAAAGAATGGGAGCGAAGCCAAACAGCAAAAATTAAGATGTTTGTATACCAATGCGAGGATCCTAGATAACAAAATGGAGGAACTAGAGTTACTGGTCCAGGAAGTGAAACCAGATATTATAGGGATAACAGAAACATGGTGGAATAGTAGTCATGACTGGAGTACAGGTATTGAAGGGTATGTGCTGTTTAGGAAAGACAAAAATAAAGGAAAAGTGATGGAGTAGCATTGTATATCAATGATGAGGTACACTGTAAAGAAATAAGAAGTGATGGAATGGATAAGACAGAGTCTGTCTGGGAAAAATCACACTGGGGAAGAAAGCTACTAGAGCCTCCCCTGGGATAGTGCTTGTGGTGTATTATAGACCACTGGGATCTGATTTGGATATGGATAGAGACCTCTTTAGTGTTTTTAATGAAGTAAATACTAATGAGAATTGTGTGATCATGGGAGACTTTGACTTCCCAGATATAGACTGGAGGACAAGTGCTAGTAATAATAATAGGGCTCAGATTTTCCTGGATGCGATCATAGGCGCCAACTCCGTGGGTGCACCAGGGCTGGAGCATGCACAGGGAAAAATTGGTGGGTGCTCTGTACCCACCAGCAGCTCCCCACCCCACCTCCCCACCCCAGCTCACCTCTGCCTCCACCTCCTCCCCTGAGCATGCCGCTTCTCCCCCTAGCTCCCAGCACTTCCCGCCGCAAAACAACTGTTTCGTGCGGCAAGCGCTAGGAGGGAGGTGGGAGGAGGGGGAACATGGCACGCTCGGGGAAGAGGCGGGGCCAGGGCAGGGATTTGGGGAAGGGGTCCAGTAGGGGCAGGGAGGGGGCGGAGTTGGGGCGGGGACTTTGGGGAAGAGGTTGGGGCAGGTGTGGAGTTGGGGTGGGGCTGGGAGTGGGGGGGGCTTGAGCGCCTACTGGCGCTAGGAAAAGGTGACGCCTATGGATGCGATAGCTGATGGATTCCTTCACCAAGTAGTTGCTGACCCAATGAGAGGGGATGCCAGTTTAGATTTTAGATTTGGTTTTGGTGAGTAGTGAGGACCTCATAGAAGAAATAGTTGTAGGGGACAACCTTGGTTCGAGTGATCATGAGCTAATTCAGTTCAAACTAAATGGAAGGATAAACAAAAATAGATATGCAACTAGGGTTTTTGATTTCAAAAGGGCTAACTTTAAAAAAAATTAAGGAAATTAGTTAGGGAAGTGGATTGGACTGAAGAATTTATGGATCTAAAGGTGGAGGAGGCCTGGAATTACTTCAAGTCAAAGTTGCAGAAACTATCTGAAGCCTGCATCCCAAGAAAGGGGGAGAAAATCGTAGGCAGGAGTTATAGACCAAGCTGGATGAGCAAGCATCTCAGAGAGGTGATTAAGAAAAAAGCAGAAAGCCTACAAGGAATGGAAGATGGGAGGGATCAGCAAGGAAAGCTACCTTATTGAGGTCAGAACATGTAGGGATGAAGTGAGAAAGGCCAAAAGCCATGTAGAGTTGGACCTTGCAAAGGGAATTAAAACCAATAGTAAAAGGTTCTATAGTCATATAAATAAGAAGAAAACAAAGAAAGAAGTGGGCTGCTAAACACTGAGGATGGAGTGGAGGTTAAGGATAATCTAGGCATGGACCAATATCTAAACAAATACTTTGCCTAAGTCTTTAATGAGGAGCTTAGAGATAATGGCAGGATGACAAATGGGAATGAGGATATGGAGGTAGATATTACTATATCCGAGGTAGAAGCCAAACTCGAACAGCTTAGTGGGACTAAATTGGGGGGCCCAGATAATCTTCATCCAAGAATATTAAAGGAACTGGCACATGAAATTGCAAGCCCATTAGCAAGAATTTTTAATGAATCTGTAGACTCAAGGATTGTACCATGTGACTGGAGAATTGCTAACATAATTCCTATTTTTAAGAAAGGGAGAAAAAGTGATCCAAGTAACTACAGGCCTGTCAGTTTGACATCTATAGTATGCAAGGTCTTGGAAAAAAATTTGAAGGAGAAAGTAGTTAAGGACATTGAGGTCAATGGTAAGTAGGACAAAATACAACATGGTTTTACAAAAAGTAAATTGTGCCAAGCCAACCTGATCATCTTTGAGAAGGCAACAGATTTTTTTTAGATAAAGGAAATGCAGTGGATCTAATTTACCTTGATTTCAATAAGGCATTCGATACGGTTCCACATGGGGAATTATTAGTTAAATTGGAAAAGATGGGGATCAATATGAAAATTGAAAGGTGGATAAGGAACTGGTTAAAGGGGAGACTACAACGGGTCATACTGAAAGGTGAACTGTCAGGCTGGAGGGAGGTTACTAGTGGAGTTCCTCAGGGATCGATTTTGGGACCAATCTTATTTAATCGTTTTATTACTGACGTCGGCAGAAAAAGTGAGAGTGTGCTAATAAAGTTTGGGGACGACACAAAGCTGGGAGGTATTGCCAATACAGAGAAGGACTGGGATATCATACAGGAAGATCTGGAAGACCTTGTAAACTGGAGTAATAGTAATAGGATGAAATTTAATAGTGAAAAGTGCAAGGTCATGCATTTAGGGATTAATAACAAGAATTTTTGTTATAAGTTGGGGACTCATCTGTTAGAAGTAACAGAGGTGGAGAAGGACCTCAGAGCATTGGTTGATCACAGGATGACTATGAGCCGCCAATGTGATATGGCTGTGAAAAAAGCGAATGTAGTCTTGGGATGCATCAGGTGAGGTATTTCCAGTAGAGATAAGTTGGTGTTAGTACCGTTATACAAGGCACTGGTGAGACCTCATCTGGAATACTGTGTGCAGTTCTGGTCTCCCATGTTTAAGAAGGATGAATTCAAACTGGAACAGGCACAGAGAGGGGCTGCTAGGATGATTCGAGGAATGGAAAACCTGTCTTATGAAAAGAGACTCCAAGAGCTCGGCTTGTTTAGCCAAACCAATAGAAGGCTGAGGGGAGTTATGATTGCTCTCTATAAATATATCAGAGGGATAAATACCAGGGAGGGAGAGGAATTATTTAAGCTCAGTACCAATGTGGACCCAAGAACAAATGGATATAAACTGGCCATCAGGAAGTTTAGACTTGAAATTAGACGAAGGTTTCTAACCATCAGGAGTGAAGTTCTGGAACAGCCTTCCAAGGGGAGTGGTGGGAGTAAAAGACATATCTAGCTTCAAGTTTGATAAGTTTATGGAGGGGATGGTATAATGGGATAGCCTAATTTTGGCAATTAATTGATCTTTGACTATTAGCAGTAAATATGCCCAATGGCCTGTGATGGGATGTTAGATAGGCTGGGATCTGATTTACTACAGAGAATTCTTTCGTGGGTGTCTGGCTGGTGAGTCTTGCTCACATGCTCAGGGTTTAGCTGATCGCCATATTTGGGGTCGGAAAGAAATTTTCCTCCAGGGCAGATTGGCAGAGGCCCTGGGAGTTTTTCGTGGGGCACGGGTCACTTACTGGAGGATTCTCTGCACCTTGAAGTCTTTAAACCATGATTTGAGGACATCAGTGGCTCAGACGTAGGTTAGGGGTTTGTTGCGGGAGTGGATGGGTGAGATTCTGCGGCCTGCATTGTGCAGAAGGTCAGACTAGACGATCATAATGGTCCCTTCTGTCCTTAAAGTCTGTGACTTTGACTCTAAGCAGCTGTGCTGTCCAGGGGATCTCATCTCTGACCTGTCCATCACCCCCACCCCCACTACCATCCTCTGTTCATTCCCTTACCTATCATAAGCAATGGTAATCCATGCTTATCACTAAGTGCCAATTAGTACTTTACTACTGATGTAGAGGTGAATTTTATGTATGGATTTTGCTAGGGCAGAGGTTATGAGGTACAGTATTCCAGTGGGATGATTCCCATATATTCTGCATAAGAATGGATACACAGTGGTTCCACATCATAGTAAGCTGAAGTCAAGATTTAACAAGTGTCCTTACCTACCACTGAGCTCATTCAGTCAGTGGAAATAGACCAAATCCGTTGTACAACTAGAAGTAAAACCACATACAAATAGTTCACGTGTAACTACAGCCGTATATAGCTGTGGTAATCCCATAGTATTTTTGAGGGATAACAGAAGATTTTCCTTTGTTTGACCCTACTTATCTAAGGTACCAATTGCCTTACTGTATAGGTGTGTCACATTGCTACCTGATGTCCTCTTCCTGCAATCTCTTTTCCGCACCTATGATAGGCTGTCATCTTAATCCCCCAGTTGACTGTCCTCTGCAGAGTAGACTTGAAGTATGGTGGTACTTTGGGGAAAACAGGTGAATTAAAATGAATTAATTCTGCTCCCACTTTTAAGTGATTCCACATGTTTTAGCTCAGTCCTTCAAATCCCAGATGTGTAATGCTAGGCTTTTTAATGTATGACATCACCCCAAATAAGGGAGACGCAGGGGCAGAAGAGGATGTGAAACACACACGCGCGCACACACACTGAGTCTTGTGCAACTCAGTTTCAGTGTTTCACATTTATGATGTTGATAATTTACAGGACTAGGCAATATGCTGACACCAGGTTTGTGTGGAAAAGCAGCAAATTAGAGTCTAATAATCCCAGTGCCTTTGAGAGAGATGTGATGCTATTTCAGCCAAATAAATTTGTCACCCAGGGAATTAATTCTTTTTCATCGTTAGATTTACTGGAAATGGTGATCTCATATCTATTGGGAAAACATTTTTAATGGGAAGCAAGCCAAAAATTCTGGTCAGAGGTGCCATACGTTTCTCCTGTATAAAAATCTTAAGAGGAAAGCTATCAGCACACAATGATATGGCATATACTGTGTCGTTGGTTACTTTATATTTCTTTATATAATCAAGAAATGCCCAGATGATTTCCAATTTGTGGAGTATAATGAAAAACGCACTGTATTCATGAATATAAATTGAGCAGATGTGACACTTATATTGTCACATGGAAATAACACAGTATTTGCTCTCTGTAATAACTCTTATTTGCCTGAAGTATGCTTATTCAGAGACGACCACCACAAAGTAGAGAGTGCTGTGCTATGCATAACTGAATGTTAAACAACAAAACTAGAGAGGAAGAGGTATCGTTAAGGGAAAAATAAGCTCAGATTTACAACTTTTCCTTCGCTGAAGATGTACTGTAGGGCTGGGATCCTTCTATGTTTTCCACACTTGGTTTCTGTGCAACATGTCCACCCACCTCCGATTGCTGTCTTTACTGCAGGCAGGACCCCTCTCTTCAATAAAACTCCCCAGTCCCCTTGTTCAAATGGTACTGGTGAAACCACTGACACTGGCACATACTATCTCCTAAGACTGCCACTGGTCACAGCTGGTTCTCTTCCTTCTCTCCTTTCCATGCTGCTACTCATTGCAGAGCTCTCAGCCCCACTTGCTTACCCATAAAGGGACAGCACGTTACAAAAGGAGCAGTCCCAATCGAAATTTTCAAACCTTTCACATTGTGGTGGCTTTGCATGCAAAGCTGATAGTAACTGGAAGCAGAAGTCATTTTTCCTCTCTCTATGCTGCCTTTCTTGGTCAGTTGCACCTTGGCTTTATTTACCCTGGAGCACAGTGAAGAACCCCAGATAGTGCCTGGCTTGAAATTATTAGAAAATTCTCTTTCCTAGGCACTGAATAAGTCACTAGGCCAAAATATGAGCATCAACATGCACTAGCCATAAATTAGAGGCAACCTTATAATGACAAACCTCATAAGGAAGCAGAGATGTGTGTCCGTAGTGATAAAAATTGTTTTCCCGTTCTCACTTCCGCTAGTATCTTCACACTTTGTTAGAGACTTGATGGCTCATGGAACAGATAACACAACAAGGAGCCTTTCACCTTTAAGTCATTGTTTAGGAGCCAGCACAAGAGCACAAACCTCAGTCCTTATTTAGGCAAAAACTTCCATTAACTTCAATGGAAATATTGCCCGAGCGAGGACTTTGTAATTAGATACTAATGGTCAAATCCTGGCTCCCTTTAAGTCAATGGGATTTTTGCCATTGAATTCAATAGGTCTAGGATTTAACTCTAAGTGGCCAAAAGTCATTAAAAACTGATGTCTGTTCAGGGTCTTATGTCAACTACTGTGGTTACAGCTAAGTGTCCCTCGGGGATGTCTCTGGCTCAGGATTGAAGAACATTAGCTGGACAGTGTAGGGAAACTCACACTGTCATTGCTCATGGTGCCCCTGTTCTGTGTCTAAATACAGTACTTTACCTTCAAGAATTGTCAATTCGCCTCCATTCCTGAGCGTTATATTCACCTAGATTTTTATGTCCAGTAGTGGTTCTCTCAAAGGGGATGAGATTGCACAGGACATGTGAAGGGATAACCTGTTTTTTTTTAAACAGGGCTTTAGTTTTGCCTCCATGAATGATGATTCACAGACAAGTGAAAATGATTGTTTCTTCCAGGTTATCAGCCTGTCTTGACTAATCAGCAACAAGGGTTCCAAGGACTCATGGGAATGCAGCAACCTCCCCAAAGTCAGAACCTGATGAATAATCAGCAGGGAAATCAGGTGCAAGGCATGATGGTTCAGTATCCAGCCATGTCGTCTTATCAGGTACTTACAAGCTGTACTCAGTTTCTCTCTTTGAAAATATATACTTACAGTAAATGATAGTGTCATATCATGGCGGGTGAGCTGTCTTGATTTAGTCTTTTACAAATATTTTTTTGCCTATTTCTGGCTTCGGGCCTCATTATGCACATGTCTGACTCAAATCTAGTGCACTCTACATGCTGTCTTTATTCTCCTTTGTACTTCCGTTTTCATTCTACATTAGACTACATTGATGTGATCATTATATTAATTATGGTTGAACTGATCAGCTCTGCATTAGATATAAAGGAAGACTTGGTTCCTTCCCTGAGGAGCTGGAATTAGAAAGTGAGAGAGAGAACATGCAAGATTGTTCCCTACCATGCATATGAGTCCTTTGTCTAATCCAGTTTTAAATTACTCATCTGTGGAGAGGGATGTTGGAATATTTTGTATAGGAGGGGTGCTGAGAACCATTGAACCAAACTGTAAACCCTGTATATAATGGAATCCACTTCAAGCCAGGGGTTGCGGCACCACCCCTCATTCCTATGTCCGCGGAGGCTCCTGCCACTTCACAAGGGGACACTGTCCCAGAATCAGGGCCGGCTCCAGGCACCAGCTTCTCAAGCAGGTGCTTGGGGCGGCCGCTCCGGAGAGGGGTGGCACGTCCGGGTATTCTGCGGCAATTCGGCGGAGGGTCCCTCACTCCACCTGGGAGTGAAGGACCTCCCGCCGAATTGCCGCCGCAGATCGCAATCGCAGCTTTTTTTAAATCGCGATCGCGGCTTTTTTTTTTTTTTTTTGGCTGCTTGGGGCGGCCAAAACCCTGGAGCCGCCCCTGCCCAGAATCAAACAGACTTTACGCTCTGTGTACTGGTAGACAGACTAGCCATATGGAATTATGTTTGTTAGACTTTGAGAAGAAAGGCGGTAACTTGATTTTAAACAGATTTCTTGACTCTCAATTTCAGCTAGATTGATTGAAGTACCATGAGAGCCTGTGTGATGATGAGAGGGCCTATGCTTCTATTTTCCACTAGTTCCTAGAAAACCAAAGGAAGATTAATTCATTTGAAAAGCATGTGGTGGTTGTGAGGCCTCTCATCTTTTCCATAGTCTGTTCCTATTGCCTAAAGTGTAAGGATAAGTCTGCTGGAAATGGGGGGGGGAGATGAGGAGGAGAAGGGGAATGATTGTTTGGTAGAAATTGTTTTTCTGTCCTTTAGCCCCAGGTTTGTGGGTAAATGACCCCTTGCTTGGGTTAAAGACAGAAGTGTGAGATTATATAAGCGTAGCCTATGTAGATCCTTTGCATGCACTGATGATGAAAAATTTTGGTCCAGCTAGGATCTGACAATGCCGCATATTAGTAGGTGATCAATCTGAGTTATAACCTACATAGAGAGGCAGCATTGAAAATCTCAGTCAGTATCTTTACCCATTCAAATGATAGTTACACAATACAATGGTAATAGAAATGGACTAACATAGGAACCTTTTATCAACATGTCGTGGGGTCTGCTCACAGCTAGTACGCTTCCTCCTGGTCACTCCAGGGATTAGCTGATTCCAGGTCTGACACCTCCTTTCTGCCTCTCACCACACGCCCTGCCTTCTCTTCCTGGCTCACAGCGAGGCAAGATGATCTGTGTTCATGGTTTAGCCTCCGCCCAAGTCACATGCAGTGTTCCCTCTAATTTTTCCCACCCATGTGTGGAATGAATTTTGGGCTGGGGCAGAGGATTGGTGTGCAGGGAGCTGAGGGCTTCCGCTGGGGGTGCGGGCTCTGGGGTGGAGCTGGGAATGAGGGGGTTGGGTGCAGGGGAGCTCTCTGGGGCTACGGTGGGAGAGAGGACCCCCCCAGCTTTCTCTCCCTGCAGCAGCACCTTGGCCAGGCTGGGTTGGAGCTGGGGAGGGGCGCCTGCCCCCCGGCCAAGATGCCCATCTCCCAGCCACGGCAGGTTCAAGGGAGGGGCAGCTGGACTGGGCCGGATCGTGGCCACAGGAGTGACAATGCAGCAGGTCCAGGGCTTGGGGAGAGGCATCTCGCCCTACTGCTACCCTGAGCGTCTGTGCCGCACAGTTTAGAAGGAACTTAGGTCACATGTCGTCCCATTCCGGGGCATCAAAGTCTCATCTCTACGAACGGGCTCAGGCAGTCTTCCCATACACTTCCTCAGTGGCAGGTAGGGGAGCCCAGGCCCACCCTCTACTCCAGGTTTCAGGTCAGGGATCCTTGAATTAGCAGCCAAGGTCTGTTCCCTTCTGGCCCTTATTGCCTTTTCCTGAGCCTTTCCTAACCTTCTAGCTCCCCCAATTATCTGGGTTTGCCAGCTCCCAAACTCCCTCCTCCCAGGGAGTAACTGTAGCCTACTTTGGCTCTGTAGCCCCCAAATCCTTCACCCAGAAAGTGACTGCAGACTACTTCCCTGTGGCCAACTTCCTGCCTTTATAAAGCCAGCCCACCTCATTCCTCCTCAGCTGGGTGCCTTCATTATTCAGTCAGGGGATTACATAAGCCACCTGATTCCCTCAGCTATGGCCTGTCTGGTTAATTGGCCCCTTTCTTAGTCTACATTAACCTGTACAGGGCAAGTGTGGGGTAAAACCCCATTGAACAAAACCTTCCTCCTTTTAGCCTCCCACCTGAACTTAGATAAAATAGGAAGAGGATTCATAACACCCTGTTTTTCCCAGTACAAGGATGAGACGTCTCACCAAAACCTTTCGTCCATGTGCAAACAAAAGAGAAGTTCGTTTAGAATCACATCTGGTTCTGCAAACACAAAACCCAACAGATGAGATTTTGGCTCCACAGAAACAAAATAGTTTGTGGTCTTGATTCTCCAATACTCTCCAGCTCTTCTCAGGAACAGAGGAGAGGAAGAACTGATTTGCAACTGGCATAAGTTAAAGCTGCAAACTTGCACCACTGATGTAAAACTCCTGGGGACCACCAGCTTTACATCAGCAGAGATTTTCCAGCTGCTTTACATTCATTTTATACTGCATAAACCAGGGGTGGCCAATCTGTGGCTCCGGAGCCACATGCGGCTCTTCAGAAGTTAATATGCGTCTCCTTGAATAGGCACCGACTCCGGGGCTGGAGCTACAGGCACCAACTTTCCAATGTGCCGGGGGATGCTCACTGCTCAACCCCTGGCTCTGCCACAGGCCCTGCCCGCACTCCACCCCTTCCTGCCTCCTCCCCTGAGCCTGCCGTACCCTCGCTCCTTTCCCCTTCCCCACCAGAGCCTCCTGCACGCCACGAAACAGCTGATCGGGAAGTGCAGGAAGGGAGGGGGAGGCACTGATCAGTGGGGCTGCCAGTGGGTGGGAGGCGCTGGGAGTGTGGGGGGGAGCTGGTGCGGGGGCTGCTGATGTATTACTGTGGCTCTTTGGCAATGTAAACTGGTAAATTCTGGCTCCTTCTCAGGCTCAGGTTGGCCATCCCTCGCATAAGCAATACAAAATGAACTTGGTAGACCAGTGCTTCTTCCTCAACCCATGACTAATCAACAGTAAATTTTGTGGTAGTTCTGAATGGAAGAAAGTGATATGCCCCGTAAAATACACTGGACATGCAAATCAAAATAAAAGGGAATGTGCAATTCGGAATACATTGGGGATACTTTAATTCATTTGGATCTAATTTACCAATTTGTTTTTCATATACTGTCTTCTAGGTGCCAATGACGCAGGGTTCTCAAGGACTGCCACAACAATCATATCAACAACCAATCATGCTACCTAATCAATCAGGTCAAGGAACAATTACAGCCACTGGAATGCCTGTTTACTGTAATGTCATACCTCCCACCCCACAGAACAACTTAAGGTTGATTGCCCCACACTGCCCCTCCAATAACGTTCCAGTTATCACTGCCAGCTGCAGGACAAACTGTGCGAGTATTAACAATACAGGGTGGCAGGTCAAGTACTGATACTGCGGCTTAGTGTGGATATACAAGGATAGCGGTGCATTATTTGACAAATAACTCATGGCCTTCAAATGAAGAGGAGCACAACGGGATAATCAGTTGGGGACATAAGTATTGACAGTGCTCAAGTGATTGCTGCTGGAATTCTGTAAAAAAAAAAATTAAATTAAAAAGATGTTTGCTGGTTAATGGTGCATATTTTGTCATGTCTGCTAGGTATGCCTTTATAGCTTAGCTAGTGACATGAATTCATTGAGGTAAGATTTTTTCCTACCACTGAACACCACTGTGTAGATTGTAATATCCCTGATTCGGATTAGTTTTGTACTTTGTGTTGAGTTTGTGAAGCTAAAAGTATTTAAAAAAATATATAATAAAATCACATTGTACCAAAGCTGTAATGGAAATTTAAAAAAACAAAAAAAGAATTGCTGAATGGAAGGAATAATTTATATACACTATAGAGTTTTTTTATGGACATATACTGTATTGTAGTGTTTAATCACAATAAAGCTATTTGACCTCATGGAGAAAGGTCATGTTTCTACCACCTGTTTGTTCTCCTCTCTCTTTTTGAATGTCTTTTTCCTTTGTTTTTTGTGTTGCCTGATTTCTGGTCTAGTTAATGGGAAAGCTGTTTAATGATGGGCTTGCTGAAATTTGCTGAAGGAGAGGCATTAAGCTGGGTCTCAACATGCAGGTTCAGGGTCAGCTTGGAAAGGTGTGAGATATTGGGACAGATGCTCCACTGCCTCCAGGAAGTGCTCAGTGCAGCTGGGAAGAGGATCCAAAGATGATCTTAAGCTACATAAGAATGGCCACACTGGGCCAGACCAATGGTCCATCTAGCCCAATATCCTGCCTCTGACAGTGGCCAGTGCCAGATGCTTCAGAGGGAACGAAGAGAATAGGGCAATTTTGAGTGATCCATCAATTCCCAGCATCTGGCTGTTGGAGTTTTAGAGACACTCAGAGCATGGGGTTGCATCCCTGACCATCTTGGCTAATAGCCACTGATGGACCTGTCCTCCATGAACTTATCTAACTCGTTCCTCAACCCAATTATACTTTTGGCCTTCACAACATCCCCTCGCAACGAGTTCCACAGGCTGACTGCGTTGTGCAAACTACTTAGTTTTATTTGTTTTAAACCTGCTGCCTATTCATTTCAGCAGGTGACCCCTGCTTTTTGTGTTTTGTGAAGGGGTTAATAACACTTCCCTATTCACTTTCTCCACACCAGCCATGATTGTATAGACCACTATTGTATCCTCCCTTAGTTGTCTCTTTTCTAAGCTGAACAGTCCCAGTCTTTTTAATCTCTCCTCATATGACAGCTGTTCTATACCCTAATCGTTTTTGTTGCCCTTCTCTGCACCTTTTCCAATTCTAATATCTTTATGCTCCCCCAATCCTGGGGCCATTCCTACACTGAGCCTCTTCCCAGATACAAGTTAGAGCAGCTCCAACTTGTGCTGACTGACTGTGGCCATAGAGGCCATTACTACAGCTGGGGATAGCATAGGAATTCCCAGCCACGCCACCACCCTTGGCAGAAGGAATGAGGCTGGTTTAAGAGCTACAGTGGTGGTGCCACAACACCCCAGGATCGCTCTGCACTGCAGAGATTCTGCTGTGGCTAGCTTTAGTGCCATTTTGCAGCAAGGGATCAATAAAAGATTGTCCTGACTGTAGACCAGGGTCTGATCCATTATGTTCAAGCAGCAGGGGTGGCTTCTGCGTTTGTCACCTTGAATCTTAAAACACATTCATCCTGTAGAAAAATGGAATTGGCTGGGATGTCTGTTAAAAGGTTTATGGAATTCTTACACTGTTCCTCATGATTACATCCTGGTTCACTAAGACACCCACTTCAGTTTCATTTGGAAAGTTATTCTTCACACTGATTCTGAAAAATGTTACCTAAAGTCATTGATGAAGACAGCTGTATTCCACTCCAGGGATGGCTGCACTCAGTGGTGGGTAAATGATCCCTGAACAGTCCTGCAGCCTGCACTTCGGCTCTCGGGTGAAGTCCACTGATCAACTCGGAACTTCTGCAGGACAGGTGCAATTTTCAGACCCCAGAATTGTGCATATACTGGTTGTAAAAAGCACTTTGTGTGAGACCTTTCTTATTTAAAGAAACCCCACTACAAATGTACATTGGTAGAAGTAAGATTTGATCTATGTTCAAGAGCATTTCTAACCCCAGGATGAAACAAATTATTATGTCCACTAATTTAGACATATAAAAGTATGTAGTTGTTGTCTCTTCCCTTTAATTATAGGGCTGCAGCTTCTATCTGTCATAAATGTAGGAACTGCGAAAGGGCTACAGTCACAGAATATCAGGGTTGGACAGGACTTCAGGAGGTCATCTAGTTCTACCCCTGCTCAAAGCAGGACTAATCCCCAGACAGATTTTTGCCCCAGATCCCTAAATGGTCCCCTCAAGAATTGAACTCATAACCCTGGATTTAGCAGGCTAATGCAAAAACCACTGAGCTAACCCTCCCCCCTATCTTCTAGCCATCCTTCATTCCTTTATCAATATGAATGTCAATATGAACAGTCCATATTTAAATCTAATAGTCTTCACTACTGTATGACAAATAAGCCTTTTAATGGATCATTCATCTTGTGTAACTTAAGTTTCTAAAATGTGAAATTGTACAGGGTCATAGGTAAGACAAACATTGAACTTTGTACAAATTAATCACAGTTGGTTTGCTGAGAAACAGTCAAGTCATGGGCAGGTAACGTAAACAGAATTCAGTCCTCAATTACTCAATTACTGATTGATATTTCATTTTATTTTATTTAAGCTGCAGCATTTGGATTTTGGCTGGGATCCTGAACTCATGGTTACACTCGCAGGTGTTTGGGTTTCATTTTCTTTATACACCTCTACCCTGATATCACACGGCCCGATATAACACTAATTCGGATATAAACGATAAAGCAGTGCTCCAGGGGGGGCGGGACGGCGCATTCCGGTGGATCAAAGCAAGTTCGATATAACACGGTTTCACCTATAACGCGGTAAGATTTTTTGGCTCCCGAGGACAGCATTCTATCGAGGTAGAGGTGTATCTGTTTTATGTAATATCTATGTTTCTTCTCATCACTCCAGTAATTAGATATAACTGAGTGACACGAACCACTATAAATTGAATGAAAATCTCACTGGCGTGACTATAGTATAATCAGCCATCCATTCCAAGACCAGAGAGTCCAGGCCAGACCTTAGGGAGACTATGTTTAGTTAGCCTGGGAACAAGAGAGCAGTACAGGAATCCTGTCTCTGTGTGTGCATTCAGCACATTGAATAAGTAATCCCCTTTGTATTCACTACATCTGAGTCCTATCTCTTCTCTTCCATGAAGGACACTACGGTTATTCACTTAACTTTCCTTCCCTCAGAATTAGAAATAATACAATTTGTTGACAAACTGCATGTTGATGGAAAATTGGTTTTTAACAAAACAAAGTTTTTTGTAAACAGTATCTGCTTTCTGCCATAAACACAATTTTGTTTTCAATAAAACCAACCATCCAACCACATACATATTTAAACCAATACCCAAAATATTTCAAACTTGGATATCCTGACGTGGTGCTTCACAAGAGTTGTAATTTAGTTTCCTCATGTTCCCATTCCCATTTCATGGGCCATGCTCCCCTTTCAGACTTCATCTCCCATGATGCACCATGATCGGGCTTTCATGATGAAACTTCCTCTCCTCACCTTAAGGGTAGACCATGATGCATTGTGAAAGATGTTGTCTAAGCAGGGAGCGCAGTCTAAAAAGGAGATCATGAGGCACCTCAGCAGCATTTCTGAATCAAAATAATTTGGATTCTGGCTAAAACATTTTGGTTTTCAGTTTTTCACCAAAATACTTAACATTTTCTATAGGGGAAAAGTTGATTGTTCCAGCCATCTCTAGCTCAAAACCCAACGTAAATATTATTTTAAAATCAATTGGACCATGTCTTACATCTTTCAAATGTCATTCTGGAGTGATCCAACTACTAAGAGAGGAAGGATAGTCGAGTTATTAGACCACTACCTTGGGACTCCGAGAACCTGGCTTTAGTTCCTTGCTCTGTCATAGTTGTTGTGTGTGGCCTTGGGCCCATCACTTAGATCCAGATCCTCTAAGATATCTAGGCAACTAACTGACAGTGAAATCAATGAGAGTTAAGTGCCTAAATGCCTTTTGAGGATCTATGCCCTAGTATCTCTGGCCCAGATCCCCAAAGGGGTTTCAGTTTTTAAGTCCCAGATTTAGGCACTGCAAATAATTAAGAGTCACTAGAGCAGGGGGCCTGGACCCTGGAGCATCCACCTCCCAAGTGAGTGCTCTAACCGCCAAGTTTTAGAGTCATTCTCACTCTGCCCAGGACTAAGTATCTATCCAAAGTGGAACAGCTTCAACAGGAGAGAGAGATGAAAGCCTACATCAAAATAGTCCATAGCCCAGAGCACTTTGCTGAGAAGTGGGAGACCCTTGTTCGAACCATTTCTCTCTGTCCGGCAGAGGAGGGAATTGAACCTAGGTGAGCACCCTAACCATTGGGCTAAAAGTTACAAGAATGACAGCCTCACCCGCATCCTTTCTTACACACATAGCTCAGATACCTAAGCCATGACTCCAGGAGATGGGTTCCTCGGTGAGGATCACAGGCAAAGATAGGCAGCTTCCTGCAGCTCAGACTTAGGCACCATAATTCTGTGAGAGCTGGAACTTGGGACACACCCCTTCTGTTAGCATCTCCAATTCTCCCTGCTCAGCTTGCAGGCTTTTGCTGGCTCCAATTCTTAAGCACCTCTTTTTCTCTCCATGCATTATATATGGATCTAAGGCACCTAATCCAGTCTTTGTGGATTCCAGTGATTATCAAGGTCGTCTAAATCCCTTTGTGGATCCAGGCCTCTGTGCCCCAGATCCTCACCTGTAAAATGATGATAATTATTTTCTACCACACAGAGTGTTGTGATGCACTCGGACATGGTAGTAATGGCGACCATTGAAGTACCTTAGATAGTTTAAGACCTTAGATAGTAACCCTGGATTTACACCCCAGTAACTAAGAGTAGAATTTGATCTAATGTTTTGCTTCTTCCCTCCCCGAAAAAATTAAATTTATATTCTATACTAATTTGTTGTAAAAATAAAACCAAGCTTTTCTAAATTATTTTCCCCCTCCACTAATAGGAATGTTATAAGTAAGATTGCACAGTGGCCCTGAGAAGCTTAAGTAGAAAAAATCAGGTCTTACTGTATTGTCAGAACGCAGGGGAGGAGGGAAAGGTACCTGCTAACAAATTTAACCAAGATGGGTAGGTCAAGATTGGGGCTTCCAAACTATCCTTTCAAGTGTTTAGTGGAGTAGGACATGACTGCCATCTCCGTAGCAAGATGGCTGTTAGGCACTGGCACTCTAGATGAGCCAAAGTTCAAGTGCCACCTACTGTAATAATTATATATTTATTTTAGAAGGTGCAGTAAAACTGGTCTGGTTAGTGGTAAGCCTTAATCAGAATATCCACTGAGCCTGATTTTGAGCTTACTTTAATCAGTATGAATCAGGAGTAACTCCACTGAAGTAAGCAGAGGTCTGAGTATAACAAAAGCATGCTCAGAATCAGGCTTGGGATATAGCACTGATACATGGAAAGGACAACCCAGAAGCTACTCTCCCGTTGCCTCACACCCACACAGCTTTCTCCCATGTAGGAATTCTTTTCCCAGCATGCTTTTCTGCAGCCTGGTCCTTTAATTTGGCAGAGACAGGCAGCAGCCGCCCTACAGTGGCCATTTTGCATCTGTTCTGCTGTTTGTTGCATCTGGTAAGTACTCTCTATGCATGTTATGTTTTTCCTTTTGTTTTATTTTTTCCTATTCCAGAGCCAATGGCACATTCTCACATGGTCCAGTATGTGTTCAAGATGGAACTGTTTTTATCTGCCTGGTACTTAGTTATGTTACATCAATGACTGAATATGTTTATTCCTAATGAAAATGACTACACCAAATGATTCTAATTAGCCTGTTTGGGTAGGTTGAACACATTGGGGCTGTAATTTTCAATGCAGCTAAAAATTTGTACATAATGACAGACACAAGAAACTGTTTGCTCGCTCTCTCTGCCTTTCCTGTTGCCTGGAAAGTTAATGGTTGTCTTTCAGAATTGTTTCCCCTGCATTTTCAACGCAAATCCTCTCTGCAGGGGTACAGGCCCCCACCAGCACAGAGTGTATCTGGAATGAACACCCTTGTGGAGGAATTGAGTTTGAGAGCCATAGAACAAATGAGCATGGGCCTGACGGCCAGGAACTCTAATTTCTAATCCCTGTTCTGCCACTGATTTACGATATGGCCTTTAACACATTACTTATCCTTTTTCTGTCTGTTCTCCCCTTTTTTTAAAAGTGGGCGATAAAGCTTATCCCACCATGTAGGGGCTGGGTGAACGTTAAATAATTAATACAGTACAGAACTTTGAAGATCATAAGTACTACATCCAATAAGTGCTTTGAATTTTATCAATATTATCTGAAAGTTTTATTTCGCCAAAGTGTGCTCCTGGCAGTTCCCATGCTACACTATTAATAGCAAAATATACTAGCCGATAGTCCACAGTGTAACACTTCCTTCTCTGGTTTCACATTGTCTACCTGAATCTAAAGACTAAGATTCAGTTGTGATATATTAGCAGCTATATATTAGTCATTGGGAATATCTGATGTGTGAAGGGTTGCAGAATAGAGGCAAGTCCTCTAAGACGCAGCACATTTTGATAAATACAGAAATAAAAATGTCTTGATCATTCTCTCCAAGGTGTGTATTAGAGATGGGCCAGAACAGAAGTGCCTAGCTTTAGTTAGGCCCTGTTGAAGCCTTAAGGGCTTTATGTACAGCAGTCAGTTATGCTGAGGTACCCATGCTGCTGTGCTTTTGTCACCCTCAGGAACAGACAAAGGTCTTTCTGGGAATGTCAGCAAAACTGCAACCAATTGCTTTCCCCAACACTCAAATGTTGTTCTAGGAAATGCTGCCTTAGAGGTGTGGGAAGGAGGTGTGTGCTGGCATTGAAGGTAATGGCTGCAACTATTTTAGCAGCAAGAGAAATACATCAGCTAAGAAAATGAACCCTTTTCCACCATCCACTAACACTTAACTCCCATAGATTGCCAATTTAGTCCTTCTCTGAAGTTAAAGATTTGTACAACACTCTTGGATCCCATTCATAGAGGGCCATAAATCAAAGCTCTCCTGTGTGCGGCAGTAATGTAACACTAAGAACAACAGAAACATTTGTTCTGAAAAAACTAAGGCCAAGATTTTCAAAAACAAAGGCTCTATAGTCCATTTGAAGCAACTACAGAAGCAACCTGGTTTTCAAAAGGGCTGGGGGCTCAACAAATTCCATTTATTTCAATGAACTGATTTCCAGGGGTACTACTGGGGGCTCAGTGATTTTGAAAATGGAGCCACTTCTGTAAGCACTGGCATGGGAATTTAGGCACCTAAGTTTGAGCCCCTATTTTCTAAAATCTTTCACAGTAGTTTTCTCAAGGGTTTTGACTGCTGTGGTACCTTGCCAAAAAAAAAAACAGCATAGGAAGTGCCAGATGGGTTGTGAACTGTCACCATTTCCTAGCTGTTCTGAAAGGCGTATTATCAGGTAATTAATAACTTCTTGCTTAGCAAGGATCCTACCTTGCATAAAGTCCATGGCAATCAAAGGGTTAATCAAAAGATACAGGCCATTTTATTTTTCCTACTCCAGAGCCAATGGATCTTACAGCAGAGGCAACCCTAATCTTGGATTAGTTCTTCCACTTTATAAATGTTGCGTAACCCTTATTGCCTCAGTAATAGGCCAGGTGGTCAAAAGTAGCTTTGTAGTGGTGCTATTCAAACTAAACGAGTTTTGAACAACTACTGTATCGATTTAGTAATCCTTCCAGTGGGAAACACAGGCTTCCCTTTTCCTTCCATTTCTTCTTTGTAGTGGGTAATTATTCATTAGTATTTTAAAGGTTAATTATGCAAAGCCTGTGGTATTTATCCGGTAAGAATTGGGGGAATTTTTTTAGTTGACAATAATTGAATTTTTTCAGGTGGGTATTTTTTTTTTAGATGCAGTAAAAATACATGTTAAAAATATTGATTGACTTTCCTGAGCATTAAGTGTAGATGCATGTTCCACTCATAGCAGTATTACCGGGGTTTGCAATTGATTCAATTGTGGTTAATTGATGTAGGAGTTTCACGTATAGGCTACAGAGGAACCTAGAGAGATTAGCTTGGAAGCTGAAAGAGTAATAGGTGCTTCTGTGTAAACAGGTGGATGGTTTGTAGAAAAGCAGTATTGAATCTTTTCCCTGGTTTTCATTTAAAGACATCAGCTACAAATTTACAAGATGAGCCTAATGACACATTGTGTTTCAAATGACTCTTACCTATGTAGGGAGTAATTGTTTGGGCTTGGGGGCTTAGGGAAAGGACTCTGGTAGAACTGCACACAGAGCATAAAACCCATAGCAGCAGCAGTAAAGTGGCGATAAGGGCAGAGGGCAGTGATATAACCAAGAACATTTCTCCACCATATATAAATCATCAGAGTTGAACTAATCAAATGTCTTGAGGCAAACTTTGAAAATATCCTCTCAAACAGTGCTGTGTACCTGGAGATAAAAAGCAAGGCAGCTAGCTACCAAGGTTATAGTATTTTTAAAACTGTAGGGTAAATTGTAATGTTCGTGAAACTGAGGATCTGATAGCCCTTGCTGGAGCCAGAAATAGCATTCATACACAATTCTGTTAGAGCATCTCCACCATGATGCACAGCACTCCTACTGGTTCATTCCGGCGTGTCCCTCCAAGTAGAAATGGCAAGTTTATACAATTCTGGGATGTTTATGTTCTGGGTAATAATAATAATAATAATAATAATTAATGATACACAGCTCTTCTATAACACTTTTAATCTATAGATCTCTAAGCGTTCTGCAAAGGAGATCATGTCAGTTTGGAATAATGGTGGGTGAATCAGCAGAGCTGGTAGGGGCGTAATTTTTTTTTTTTTTTTTTTCAGAAATTTTCATGGAAAAAATAGTTTTGAAATTTTTAATATAAAAGAAATAATTTTTGACAGAAATGTTCCAGAAATGTGTTTTCCCATTTTTTAAGTAGCTCGACCAGTTTACTGAAGGTGATATTTGATCTCAGGGCACCGGAGTCCAAAGGATGTTGCTGTGTCAGCACTGTATAATACCTATGTGTACAATTTCATGTAAATATATTTGGGCATTTAATTGTTTTACCTGGAATAACACCATGCAGGAAGGGAAAAAATGGACTTTGGGACAAAAGTTTGAATTTAAATTTTGTTTGTGAATTCTGCCTTTGGTTTACATGAAAGTCTTACATGCTTTAGAGAGGATTTTCACCAGAAAAACCCACCCCAAAACAAAACAAGTTTTTCTTCAAATACCATGTTTTTAGGGCATGATCCATGCACTGTAAGGGTCTTATAGGTCGTACCTTGAAGAAATGTATTCAATCATTTTTTTTAAAAAAAGTCTTTTATAAGTAGCCATTCCCAGTGCAACTCTCATGTATAGCTTTTTGAAGTTCACTACACCGATCACAGGCAGAGATGAGTCCAAACCAAAACCCAGTATCCAAACACCCCCCCCCCCAAATTTAGGGAGGTCCTTATCTTGATCTGAACCACCCCAAAACTGATGGGAGTGCAGGCCCATCTCTAATACAAAAGAAGTCAGAAGACATTTGTGCTACTATTGTATCTGATCATTAAAGGAAGCTCCCATGTCTGAAGATATGAAACAGTAAGAAGTACAGTATAGGGTAGTTCTGGAGCTTGTTTCAGGCATCTGTAGTCCTGCTTCATCTTGGATGTAGGACAAATACCTTCCTGCAAGTCTGCCTATTAGGCAACATATGTCCTTGACTATAAGTTGGTTCACGAGTTGGCACCTCTTTTGTTGGTATGGATCTCCAAAAACCACATGACGCTGACACTTCCATTCTTTCCCACATGGCTAAAATAAATAGGGCATTTTTCGGAAATGGTGAAATAAACATATATGTTTAAGAATAAAATGAAAGATGTAAAGGAAATCTGGTTGCCATGCTTGGAATCTCTTTGTGCATATCAGGATACCCTGAGAGGAAAAAATTAAAGGTAAGTCATAATTGTTACATTAGCCAAGTCTAGAGGTGCAATGTTCTGGAACGCACAGATGAAGTGCATGTGGCATGTTATGGAAAGAACTTCCTCCCCAAATAAAGATAAAAACTCGCATATAATACTGAAATGAACTATGGACATAAGGCACAGATCCAGCAAAGTACTTAAACATGATCATAACTTTAAGCACGAGAATAGTCTCCTTGAAATATGTAGTTACTCATGGGCTTATATGCTTTACTGGATTGGGGCTGTAGTTCTCAGAAACACCTCTAGCCCTGAAACACATGGACTGTGTTGCATAAGTGTAGGCATTGCTTCTTAAGTCTTCATAATAATTTAGTTCTTGATCAAGCTTTTTGAAGTTGAAAGGTTAATTGACTGAGAGGATATATGTATCCAATTAGCAAAAGGACTAGGTTAGTGAAAGGCTCAGGTATTATCCACTGTACAAGTGGGTATGATGTAAAACTGTAGCCTCTTCAAATTGTTCACTTACTGTGGGACCCTTCTGCTGTGACTGTAATCAATGGCTGTTTTCACATCGCTAAAAAGTGTGCTTTAAAAAAAAGAGAGCCACAATTAATCACTCAGAGAATGGTTTTTTACCCTGTTTTTGGCAAAGGAACACACCTTTCATATGTATAATCAGGGATAACAGCTCCTCTACTCACAGAAGCAGCAGAGGCAATATCTCAAAGTGCCGTAGTGGCAAGCCCCTTTTGCTCACCACTGATGTTACGGGATCGTCAGATGCTGTGACATGAACAGGAGTGTCTACAGAATAACCTTTACTTCCTGTTTTCCTTTTACCTTCATCATGCTGAACAGCTTTGTTCCACTCGAGTAAGCTACTATTGCAGGGTGCTGGGGTGAAAAGAGCTCAGAAATTTAGCACATAGAAAAGTGCCACAGTTTCAAACGTCAGTGATAAAGCTGTGTTGGTAGTTTGCTTTTGAAAGAGTGAAATGAGATCCGTGGTGACACAGAACAGATAATGTGATGCTATGTACTGTAGGCATGATTGTTCAGTCCAGAGAGATTATGGTCGCAAAGCCAACTGCAGCCTTTCTCTGAAGTCAAGAGAACAAGTGCCCAGCCCTTATCCAAAAATAAAACCACGCTCAGGGTGGGAGAATGTGTGACTCGATATCAGCTTAGCTGGTAAATGGGATAACACAAAGACATCCTGCTCACTGCCCAGGGACTTAGTGCTATGCTACTGTGTGTATAGTGTAGGGCTGGAAAGACCTAGTGAGTCCATCCTCAAGGTGCCAATCGAGACCTTTTGAAAATGAATAGTATTGATACTGTTGGATAAAGGTGTATTTTGGTACCTCAAAGTGAGATGAGACAGCCAACTGTAAGCATGTAATATATAGAGAACTGTAGCAAAATACTGCTAGATTGAGACCAAAGAGAACCACAGCCAGAAAACCCCAGGCTGGAGCAAGGCCAAACATAAACAAACCAGAGCATTCATCCCCACTGACAATGAATGTTTTCAACAGACTCGTGAAGAGTGAAATCATGACTCTTTCCCACCAGCTTATTTCACTGTGGTACAAGGGCACTTTGTGATTGTGAACCTGTACCAGCTGGAAGAGTTGTGTTAGACCCAAGCTCTGTAGGTTGCTTCGGTGCATTTCTGAAAGCTTAAAAAAAGAAACACATGCAATTTGACCAGGTGCTTATGCCGGTTAATGTAGCTCTCACCCCCAGGTCCTGCCTTGCCTTTCTCAGGCAGTGAAGAATGCCAGCTGCAACTCCAGGAGGAAGATAATCACTCAAATTAGAATTTGGCCAAAGGGTTGAGGCTGAAAGTCCTACTCTTATGAAAGCTGCTTGTGGATTTTTAATGACCACAACTGATAAAGGCTCTGTTTTTAATCTCACCCTCAAGGGGAGATCTTCCAGCACCATAGCTCTTGCCTGGTTAAGGTGCTAGTGTAATACTCTTCCCCAGGGATGATCATCAGCTACTGAATTGCCAGAACCCCTCCTTGACTACCTTAGCTGCATGCATGCCTTGCTCCGTTATGATGACCCATCGGTGACATTAAAGCAGTGCTCAAATTTTAAACTTTTTTTCATTTACCATTATGATTTGCCAGGTCAACCCTATTGTAGTGGATCCATGTGGATAGTTACAGGAGAGAACATTTATAATTCTGTAATGTCTCTATTTAGAATAATGTATTTCTTCTGAAGTAGGACTATACCTACATTTGAGTGAAGCCAGGGGAAACACTCATCACGTGTTCTTTCTTATTGACCCAGCATAGCCCAAGAATCTTTAATTAAGTGTCATACCTCTGCAAATCCTCAAATAAGAGTGACTACGACACTGAATGTAGCGTTTGTGTTGCACCTTTGCTCCACGGATCCACAATATTTCTTTCTGACAGCAACTATAGTGAGACTTCTCAGTTGATTAGTGTAGCCTCTTGTTTGGTCCATTTCATAGTAAAATGGTGGACAGTAGTTAATGAGAGAATTGGAGAATACCTGTTAGTTAAAAACCCTGACAGCATGCATCCGTGTTCTCAGTGGTTATCAGATAGCAGAGAATGCCATTTGCAGACACTGACTGTCTCAGCAGCTGCTCATT
Source organism: Trachemys scripta elegans (assembly GCF_013100865.1). Lineage (NCBI taxonomy): Eukaryota > Metazoa > Chordata > Testudines > Emydidae > Trachemys > Trachemys scripta. The sequence continues at coordinate 82,977,632 of NC_048299.1, forward strand.
CCTGTCAGTCAGTTTTGGTTTACTTCCACACTTAGTTTGCAAATAGTGTCTTGTGTGCATGGTCCTAGACATGCAGCTATGTGACCTTCTGGTCACTTGCGTAGATCTAGTCATTCTAGCATCTGTCCAGCATACAGCCACGATAAAACAAGCAGCTAGTTCAGTAATGTGCTGAGATACTTAATCCTGCATTTGTTTCTTGCTTACCTACATCAATCTAATATCTCAGTATAGAGGCTCATTCTTGTAATGCTGGAAGGCAGAGCGATGGCAGTGTGTCATCTTAGAGGGGTGATGATAATTACTTGGCAAGATTCAGTGCCTAAGTATATGATTAGTGTAAATATCATTCATACTCCATTCTGAGAGGGCCCAGGCCCCCTCTGCAAATGTATGAGGAAACTTTTCTTTTAAGGTATTATTTCCTCTATGTTACAGTTATACAAATATTGTCCCTTAAAATCTATGTATTAAGGCATCCTAGAAATCAGATTTATGACCTTAGTATAGAAAAGGCATTGGTTAATATTACATATATGATGGGTCCAACCCAATAGGAATTTTCAGTGTGCCAGGAATGTAGGGTCAGCCCCTAAAGAGATTTTCATATAAGTGTAATGAGCTATTAACGTGTCTCTTTTTATTTAAAGTATAAGCCCTGTTCCCCCATTCAGACTGAGGTGACTTTGGATCATCTCAGAAATAAGGCAACCAGGATAGCTCATCTCAGACATGAAAAAGGGTAAATGTTAGATTGGAAAGAGGGTGAGGTAAGAACGGGACTAAGAAGTACACCTCTACCCCGATATAACGCGACCCAGTATAACACGGGTTCGCATATAGCACGGTAACCCCGGGGCTCCTGCAGCGGGGCTCGAGCGGCACTTTAAAGGGCCCGGGGCTCTGGCTGCTGCAGGGAGCCCCGGGCCCTATAAATCACCACTGGAGCCCTGCCACTGCTACCCTAGAGCTGCGGCAGCGGAGCTTGGCCGGCAATTTAAAGGGCTCGGGCTCCCCGCAGCAGCCGGAGCCCGGGGCTCTTTAAATCACCACTGGAGCCCTGCCTCTGCTACCCCGATATAATGGGTTTCACCTGTAATGTGGTAGGGATTTTTGGCTCCCGAGCACCACGTTATATTGGGGTAGAGGTGTAATTGTATTTATTCTCCTGGGAGGAAAAAGTGAGCATGAATGAAAAGGGCTGATAGAAAAGGTAATGGTGATCCTAGACTGTCCTCCCCTGAGCCTTTTTGTGGGCTCAATCCTAACTCTGAATGAGACCAACTCTGAGAACGCGTAGGCAGAATTAACCAATGCTGAGCGCTATGAAAAATCCAATCCTTGGTTTACTTGACTTGCAGTCGTCATTTACATTTCCGACGTTAACGAAAGGTTTTAAATGGTCCCAGGTTTGTATCAATACGTATAAATGGTGGCAGAAAACAAAGGTGGACATATTTAAATAGTTAACACTTTTAAATGTCAACAAGAATGCTTTTTATTTAAACATGTACTCTGCAGAACCTCTACAGAACAGCTTCATATGCTATGTACACGCTTAAACAGGCATTGTCTGTTTGTCATCTAGTTACTGAAAACAACTGAAGAGAAGTTTCAAGTTACACCGGCCCCAGATCATCCCTGCCAAATTTGGTAGTTTTTACAATCACCATTTCCTTTTTTTTTTTTTTAAATGTTTCTCTCTTCTGTCTTGCTGTGGGAAAGACCCACACAAACAGGAAAAACTGACAATACACAGTGCTGTCAAGTGCACAAAGACCATTAAACAAACTGAGAAGTATTTTTTTCCTCTAACCGGTTATCTTAAGTGGTATTGGTAACAGAGGTACAAAAACATAAGAGATGTGATTTTCGTTTGGCACTGTCCCTTTAAATGAATGTACCAATCCACAGTATAAACCCCACTGCAGTCACTGAGTTATTGGGCTGGAAAGAACGAATAGTGGCATCCGAGTGGCTGGGTGCTCGTGATGCTTCGCACGTACAGTATTTCTTCTTCCTTGTAGGTGATGTGGTGATAGACTCCTTCTACATGTGAGCTTAATACAGTTATGGGCTTCAAAGGGCACGTTTTTAACGCGGAGCTTCTGGCCTCTACATGTTTACATGAAAAGGGCTGTTCATGCATCTGTGCACCCTCTGCAGGGGCTAACTTCAGCATTCCATTGTATTAGCATTTGCCCCTGGGGGGGGGGAGACACTTTGGGGGTGCACAATTGGAAGCTGGTGACTGAAAATCTACTTTGTGCTACGTTGTGTAATAACCATATAGACTTGAGGCAAACATTTTTAAAGGGATTTAGGCACCTAAAGATACAATTAGCAACCTAGTGGGATTTTCTCAGACACGTGGGCATCTAACTCCCCTTGGTTTCAATGGGAATTTGGCACTTAAGCCCTTGTGCAAACCCCACTAGGTGCCTAACTGCATCTGTAGGCATTTTAATACCCTTCAAATCTGGTCTTAAAATTCTACCCATCCTACAGGGGATTTCCTGGCCTTCTGAGGGTATTACATTTAATAACACTGAGTTCCTCTCAGTAATAATAATACCCAGGTGTTACATGGCACTTTCCACCTGTAAATCTCAGAACACTTTACAAAAAATAAGTGTAATCCCCATCTGACAGATAGGAAAAGCGAGGCACACTAAAGTGAAGTGACCTGACTCAAGATCAGACAGAAATTCAGTGGCAGAACTAGAAACAGAACCCAGATCTCCTGAGTCCCAGACCAGGGGCCTAAAAAGAGAGAGAGACTAACTCCTTCCTGCAAGATAGGTAAAACTTGTAGACACCAGCATTGTAGAGTAAAGAACTGTGGAATGAATTCCATTTCTCCCATTTTGCAGCTGCAGGTATAGTATTAATTCCAGATGTAGGACTCATGCATGCCTGTTTTGTGCATATGAACTGCATAACTTCAAAGGCCAGAAGCAAAATTTGTCTGGTTTACACCCAAGTCTGCCATTACTCTGTCGTCTTGCTCAATTGATTTTCTCTTAAGAGTCAGTTAACAGCCCTAGACAGTGCTGCTGAAATTCTAGTGACAGGAGAAATCCATCTCAGCATTTTATAAAAATTGACTCTTCAAGATAGCACCTTTATTTAATATACTTGTGTCTGGTTACTACTGAATTAAATTGTCCATAGACGAAACCTAGGAACATTTAGAGATCTTGAAAAAGATGGACAGTTGCTTTTTTTGTTTTGTTTTGTTTTTCCGACTATAGCCTTGGTGAGACAAATCAAATGTTGCTTTAAAACTTCCCTGCATGAATCTTCTCCCTCCCCTCCCTCGGTTTCTGTTTTAGAACTCTTGAACTGATTTGTCAAGACAGATCAAGGTGTAAAGTATTTCTCAGCTGGTCTTATTTCTGTAACTGGGTTCTCGTAGCAGGAGACTGGCAGCTCATTACAACTGGGAGAGGGCTTCTGTGAAACCAACTTCATTACAGCTGATAAGAAAAAATAAGATTCTGCGGGGGCCATTTTTCATTCAGTCCACAGCAGAAGGAAGTTATTAAATAATAAAACTGCATTGCCTTGAGATTAGGCCATCACCTGAACTAAATTGTCTGTTTGATCTTTGGGGCAGGAATGGCGGTTTTCTCTGTTTTGTCCAACGCCAACCACACAGCAATGAAAATAGTAACACATTATTTCTCTCCTAAGAGATGGCTAACAGCGCTAGACAGTGGTGCTGAAACTCTGACAACAGGAGAAATCCATTGCATCTTAGTTTTTTTTAATATTTTGATTAATTTCCAAATAACTATTAAAAGGAAAGTAAAAACAGCACCACCTGGAGAATTCATTCAGGTGCAAAATCCAAGTGCCTTAAATACTGTAGTAGCCAGACACTCGGAAAACAGTAACATAAAGATTTTAACTCTTATTATTTTTGGTAATTAGGGTAGTACATAGAGCAAGGGTCAGCAACCTCTGGCACGTGGCTCGCCAGGGTAAGCATCCGGGCAGGCCGGGCCAGTTTGTTTACCTGCCACGTCTGCAGGTTCAGCCGATCGTGGCTCCCACTGGCCGCGGTTTGCCGTCCCAGGCCAATGGGGGCTGCGGGAAGCGGTGCGGCTGAGGGATGTGCTGGCCACGGCTTCCCGCCGCCCCCATTGGCCTGGGACGGCGAACCACGGCCAGTTGGGAGCCGCGATCGGCCGAACCTGCTGACGCGGCAGGTAAACAAACTGGCCAGGTCCGCCGGGGTGCTTACCCTGGCGAGCCACGTGCTAGAGGTTGCCGACCCCTGACACAGAGGTATGACTGAGATCAGGCCCATTTGAGTTAGGCACTGTACAAATACAAAGTAAGAAGCAGAGCCCTGAAGAGTTTAAAATCTTAACAGATTTAGGGTGTGTGTCTCTGCTGCTAACTGAAGGCTTTGTGTTCTCTGAGGATATCCTATAGTGTCCTTTGCTGCTGAGCAGCATGCATTCTGGGATTGTTTTCACAGTGAATTGTGGGAGCCAGGTAGGTTCAATTATTTTTTAAATCCCATGTTTCTGCTGTCTCCACCTCATGCTTCCTTTACTTGCCCCATACTTCCCTCATGCTATTTTAGAATTGCTGTCAGCCAGCATGGACCCAACAATGCTCCACGCCACTACGGTGACAAGCATATATGTGCACAGGTTGCTTGGGAAGTATTGCAGTATCAGAGCCAGACAAATTTGGCATTGGACTTTGCCCATCGCACCCAGTCCTGTAGTGGGCTGGATTGTGCTGGAAGAGCAAACCAGCACTTTTGCCACATGAAGGATGCCATTTGGAGAACAAAATGGCTTCTCCGGCACAGTGTGACTTCATGTGCACTGTACGTGTGGGGCCTTGCACTTAAAAAAATCAGGACTGCACCACTGGTCACACGGCTGAGCAGATGATGTGGGAGCAGGAGAATATACAATGGCAGCAGCAGCAGGAGGAGTGGCAACAGGACAAGGCAGAAGAACAGGAGGATGTTGAGGTCTTGGAACAAAAGGACTAGTTCCTGGGTCACCTACCCAGCATTCGGTGCCATTTCTGGGACCAGGAAACCAATCTGGATTGGTGGGAGAGGATCATTCTGCAGACTGGGATGACCAGCAGTTGAGAGAACTTCAGGATGGGGAGGGGCTACCTTTTTTGAGATCTGTGCAGAACTGTGAGATCTGTGCAGATCTGTGCTTCAGCAGCAGACTACCAATGTGTGGTGCTCTGTACCTGTGGAGAAACGGGTCGCCATGGCCATGTGGGAGCTGGTCACCCCAGAATGTTACTGGTCTGTAGCCAGGCAAATCAGTGTGGGGAGATCAACTGCTGGGGCCATTCTCATGCAGATCATAAGGTGCCATCTAACCTGGGCATAAAGCTGGGTAATACTCTAGATATTATTAATGGCTTTGCACACATGGGGTTCCCAAACTGTATTGGGGCAGCTGATGGAACCAATGTGCCTATCATTTGCTCCCCCTGCCCTGCCACAGTGCAGAATTTATAAACGGGAAGGGTTATTTCTCCAGGGCGCTCCGAGGTCTGCTGGACAACCATGGCAGATCTACAGAATAAATGAAGATGGTCTGGGAAGGTAGGATGCTAGAATGTTTCGTAACTCAGTACATTTTAATTAATGGAGAAAGGTCTGTTTGGCCCCTGGAGCACTGTGGACATTAATGGTGTAGAGATTGATCTGGTATTTCAGGGAGACCAGTTTATCCTGTGATGCCCTGGCCATTGAAGCCATTCAGGAACATTTTAACTATTGTCTGAGTAGCTGCCAAATGGTAATCAGTTCTGCATTTGGCCATTTGAAAGGCTGACGACACTATTTATGAATAGGTTGGAAGCAGCCAAATAAAAAAGTTCCAACTATTATAACTGCATGTGTGTTCTACCGATGGGTGAAAGGCTGGGGTACGGAGACTTGCTTGAAGGTTCAAGCAGCCAGCAGAGTGGCCCCAAGAGAACACAAATACCCATGGGAATGCTGCCAGGGATGCCTACTGTTCCTATTTTGAATCACATGCCTGAACATGTCAGCCCATGGTGTGTGTTGGGATGCAGACCTTGCTAGCAATAGGGTATTGCGTGTTGGTGGCTGCAATGTAATGTTCCCTATGTGCTTTCGTCAAAACCCTAGGAATTATTTCAGCTTTCCTTTAAGGATGTTCTGTGTTAAATGGGTTTAGTGTGTGGGTGCTGTGATCTACAGGAGGTCCCTTCTGGCCTTAAACTTTATGACTCATAATGGATGTATTGTAAACAGTGTGATTATGAAACCACGATCCAAAAATGTAATGGAATCAATGGAAATGTAACATCTTTGTATTTGGAAATACACCTAACTCACCAATCTTCTTAACTAACCAGCTATACACACACCTTTAATTACTGCACCAGTGCAAACAAACCTCAAAGCACAACAGTAAGACCATTCCCAGTGGAACAATTTGGGGAGTGAGGGTGCATAAAGATACATGCGAGTATACATCTTGCTGCTAGTTCTTCTTATCCACATGGGTTCTGGGGTTGAGTGCCATGGCTCATAATGTTCAGGGAAATGCAGGGCTCAGAAGAGCTGGCCTCCCAGGTGCAGGTGTTCTCGGTGCCTAGAGGTTTCATGGATTTCAGAGCTGAATGAGAGCTGTTGGGAGCGTTTCCATGGGGATGTGGAGGTTAGCAGTTGCTGCTGGTCCCAGGAGCCAGCATTGTCCAGGGGCTGAACCACGTGGTTGTGTCCCAAACTGCAGGGCCTGTTTGCCTAGCAGGAGCATGTTTTGCAGCAGGGCATTCTGGCTCAGGATAGCCTCCATGAGTTGCCTCTGCCTCTGTCTTTTCCCATGCTCTCCTTCACTATGGCGATGGTCTTCTGGGCCACTGCCATGATCTCCTGGGAGAGCTGCAGAGTTTTCTCCCTCTGGGTCCACATGTACAATCTCTGCCTCTCAGCCAGCCTGATTTTTCTCTGTGACCACCATGAGTTCTGCAAACATCTCGTCCCAAGCCTTCCTTTTTCTCCCCCTCAGGCTGGCCAGCCTGTCAGCAGTACACAGAGGCCCTGTCCTTGATGGTCTTGCTGTTTCAGGTGCTGTGGATGATCAGGAGGGGAAAAAACAGTCACTTATTGTTCATATCACAGATAAGTCATGATAGATTTTTAGTATGTCTATGTGACGTTACCTCCTTGAGGTTCTTCCCATTCTTATGGGAAGCTCAGAGATGGTAAGTGGTCTATATGTACAGAAGGTGCTGGGAGCATTTGGATTTCAGTCTACTGTATGCGCTTTTATGCAGCTAGGGGTGGCTGGAGCTATGGTGCAGGTTTGTTTTTTGCAGTTTTGTTTGTGTGCTGGAAGTGTCAGGGAGCTAAAGGGGGAGTTACGGGGGTATGGGAGGTGAGCTGGGTAGTAATCCCCTCTACACCTCCTTTAGGCTGTCCTGACTCTCATGATGTTACACCAAGGCTGGTGACTAGGAGGCAGGGAATGGCTTTATTTAAAAAGGCAAAAGGCAGACCAGTGAGATACATTGTGAAGTTATTCATCAGGATGGTCCCCCAGAAGCTCTGCAGGAGCAGAAGGAGCTTACAGGATATACCCACGGGCATTCCCTATAAAGTGTAAAACAAAATTGAACTATTTCTCAGTCTTAAGTTTTGCTATATCTCCCCTGCAGACATGGAAAACTTGCAGAGAAAAATAGATAGGATCCATGATTGTCAGCTTCAATGTGTGTTCCAGGGCATTTGTACCTCAGCAGGAAACAGTATTTGTTTGTGCCTTGACTGGGCGGGCAATGTGCACTTCTACCTCATGTACCTATGAAAACTAACCACATTTATTTTCCTGTAAGCATAGTCTCAATAAAGCATCGAATTCTGCGCAAAGGAATGTTTTCTGTATTCCAATCTGCCATGGGGGGAGGGTGCAGGGTATATACTGCCACTGTGCCTTGCTAGCAGAAGTCATTTTGAAGCAGCACAAGGAGAGGTCGGGGAAGGTCAGGCTTCTAGCTCACAGCCACCACCAATAATATATTGTGAAGAGAGGTCCTTACATGCTGAAGTTCCCTCCAGGGGATCTGACTCTTCCATCCCAGCCTGGGTTTCTGGCTGGGACTTGGGCTCAGCTGATGCAGGGAAGGAATCCATTGTAGCAGGGCAGGACGTGGTCAAGGTCTGAGTCACAAAGAGATCCTGGCTCTCAGGGGAGAGCTCCTCTGTGGCTTCCTCCTGCTCGTCCTCCGATGGGTCTCACTGGTCATCCGTTGCAGGGGGAGGCTGCAGGCAGCCCACAACAAGGAGTATCTGGGAAGGGTTGTTCTATAATTGTGTAGAATCCTGTCCAGTTAATCAAAACAATGGATGGGTGAGATGTCCTTTGCTGGGAGGTCTTCTTGTATCCCTCATGTGAATGTGCTGTCTCCTGAGCTACTTGCTCTTCGCCCGTCACTAGTTGGTGTTCCAGTTGTGACCACTAGTGGATATGTGCTTTGCAATGTCCCCGAAAATTTCCTTATTTCTGTGGCTGGGCATAACAGCTTCCCAAACCGCTGCTTCTCCCCGGGTGGTGATGAGATCCAGGGCCTCAGCACGGCTATAATAATAATACACTACAGCAAAGGGGCAAAATCTGATCATGTGCCACCTTTCGAAGGGGGCCAGGATCATCCTGGCAACTTGACACCAGAACAGGGAGGGCACCCAAGCACACAGATAGGTCAGCAATGGTTGACCTGCAAACACAGTGGCTGGAGTAGCTGTTGCAAGCATGCAAAAGATGTTGCTCAGCAATTGTGTGCCCACAAATAGAAGACCAAACTAATTACATTTGAAGCAAACCTACTCCACATTGCAAGAAGACTCCAGAGTTAGTGCACAGTGATGGGTTGTGTCATGTGTGCAAGCATTCTAAAACTGGATTAACTTGATTGGATCCAGTTTCAAACACCTGTGTAGACAAGCCCATTGTGTGGGAAAGAGGCAGGGAAGAGCTTTCAACCTAAACAGACAATGTGCATGGGAGAGGAGACAGACACATAGAGAAGTGACTTGCCCACAGTCTTACTGCAGATCATTGGCAGAATCAGGAATATAACTCAACTCTCCTAATGCCCACTCCATTGGACCATGCCAGATTCTGAAATGATTTTGTGGTGCATATAGCTATGCAACGAAATGGAGATATTGTCATTCTGTTTTTCTGTGTACTGTACCTTTAAGTGTAGAGGACTCTGCCAGTCCCCTGCAGGGTCAGTTGTGAGGCAGCTGTTTTGTGTTCTTGTTCATATACAGAATGCTACAGAGTGTTTTCTCTCTTTCTCTCATGGAAACTTCATAATTGTTCTTTGTAAATATATTGTTTTCCTTAATCCAAAATGAATCACAGGCAGAAAAATGTATGTCTGGTTTTCGTTTGTGGGAAAACATAACTATTTTTCCAGCTGAGGGTGTGGTTGCCAGCTGGAGGAGACATAATCACACAGATCCAGCTTGCATGCTAAAAATAGCGTGTAACTGCGGTGATCCGAGTGGGGCTCTCGGTTCAAGCCAGTGCAGCCTCAGAATTTGGCCACTAGATTTACAAGCTACAGGGTATTCTTGTTTCATAAGAATACTTGTTTCTGTCCCTGTGTTCTTTATCAGATAATTCCATGTATCACAAGCAAGAACACCTGAGGTGATTTAAAAAATAAAAAGAAGACTATAATTAAATCCAAAATTTCCTGAGCAAGTTCTTGCAAGGAAGAAATAATGGTCTGTGTGCCAATGACCTAAACGTAAACTCCAATGCAATGCCCTAACTATTCACAAGCAATCATATCCACTGTATGGAAACTGAATGTAAGCAGGAGGATGACTGAGCAAAAACGAAGCACTCTACCAGACAGGAAGGTCTGCTCAGCAGCAAAGTGTCTTTATAAACACAAATCAGAATAAGACTAACATAAGCCAAAAGCAGTTGCATGCAAAATCTTTCCCAGCATGAGGACCAACCCAGTTCTCAGAGCCTTAGTGGGGCAACCCTGCTGTTTCGTATGCACTCTTTGCTGTCTCCCTTCCAAACGCTGTGCACTGGGATGACAGAAAGGAAACTGGAATTAATCGCTTGTGTACAGGGGACTAGGTAGAGCCCCTGCACACTTCTGCATCAATCTCATGGAGAAACTACACATGGACAAAAAGCCCCCTGATACAATAGTGAGACAAAGGGAACTTTCTTCAAGCGAGAATGAGAATTTAATTCAGAACTTCCACTGGAACAAAACTAACAACCGGCGCTCAAATCCTGGATCCATTAAGGTTAGGGGGAGTTTTGCCATTATTTCATTAGGATTTGATTCTATTTAATTAGACCTTGGCCTTGATTATGGAGCTACAGAAGATTACTGATTTCTGTAGGAGTTGATAATGTAGCAGCTGAAGAACTGATCTCCCTAATAGAGTATATGTGTTCCCCTCCCTAGAAGGGGAAGAGATGTGGCCTGAGCATAGGCCTGAGAGCAAAGAAACTTGTGAGTTCTAATCCCAGTTGGTACTGTCTTACTCACTGGCCTTAGATGAGTTGTGACCATTTTGCCTCTGTTTCCATATCTACAGAATGGGGATAACTTTTATTTCTGTCCTACACAGAGGTATTCTGAAAAAAAAAATGAGTTAATATATATGAAGTGCTTTGAAGATTAAGAGTGCTATATAATGTACTGTATATGCAATTGGGGACTTCAGCATCAAGACATGGGCAGCAAATGGTGTTAGCACCCTCTCCCCTCCCCCGCATAATCACCCTCACCCCAAACATACACAAAGTTAACAAAGTTATGACCTTGAGGTTTTCTTCAGGAATGCGCTATCAAAGAAAAGCAGTAAAGCTGAGCTGGAATATGTGTCTCAGAATCTGCATCCTATTGTGTATGCAAAACAAAATCCCTCTCTCCTTTATAAATAATGTATGTTGTTTATTAACAGGACCCTGGGGCTCCTTCCAGGATATTGATTCCCAAGGAGACTACAAATTCTGTTTTGAATTGTGGATATTGTAAACTCTCAGTTATATGGAAGAGGCAAGCTAGAATTAGATCAGATCTCCCTTATTTTTAGACATATAATTTTAATGCCTCCTATTAAACTCCCCCTGCTGTTAGCAGGGAAGATTAGCTAAGGGTATCAAAACAATTTCAAAGTCTTGAAATCATAACAATTTGTACCACTATGCTCTGCCTTAGCAGCATGAAATATCCTCATGATGAGTAAAATGGGAGCATCCTAAAGACAAGGCCTGCTTAAAAACTACATCTTCTTTCAGCATAGCTACCCACTGTATAAAATGATCGTGGCTGTGTACCCTGGCTCAAATCTTTTTATGGATAATTAAAGGGGTGCATTAGCTTGTTCCCATACCATACATGCATCATCAGGGATCCAATTATCCCACTTGTCAAAAGACAAGTTCCATTTTTTAAAGATGATTAGATGTAATTGACACCAGACAAAGATGCTACCTGATAATCCTAGGTCAAGGATAATGTGATCATGGCATGTGCACTTTTCAGAAGTACTGTAGGCCAAGTGGGTGTGGACTCCCAGAGCTGTGGCCAAATCCTTCAGTCAGCATGAAATCTCTCAATAGCAGCATGAACTAGTTATTTTAAACAGCTGTCGCTTTGTACCTTTGTCACTCCACACACGGGACTTCAAAATATATTGTCAGTAATGGGTTCTTGGTCCTCGAGGAACTCCAGTGTATCTACAGTGCAATATGAATACAATACAATATGAAACTCATCGGCCTTATGGATATCACACTGATCTCAGATGAACACTGTATATGTAGCAGAGCCTATGTGCATTGAGACTCATGCTGTTAGTTGTGGAGAACATTATAATTGTGTCTCTGAATGGGTCACAGGGATATATGGTATAGCTGTATTCCCTCTTCATTTTATTGGGTTGTTGTACGCGCTGCACTTTCAACTACATGTGCATCAGTGGGGAAAATAAGCCCGTTCCCAAGCTGACAGGCCTGCACAGATACAGTAGAAATAATATTGTCTGAGTCAACTGAACACTTCTTATGCACATCTGCTTTCCGTCGCTGGTTGTAGATTAATATCTCTACTGGGATTCAAGACTGCAAACCCATTAGTCACTCAACTTTCATACTTGTACTGTCTGCTTGCTTCTGCTGATACCATCTGCTGCCACTATCGCTGAGTTATGCGTAACAGAGATCTCCCACATCTGACTCTATTGCTTTGGTTACAGGCAACCTTCTGTATCTTGGGTTACCAGGAGCCATATATAAGAAGGTGCTTTTGCACCATTTAAGTAAATGTTGCCTTTTCTTTGATGTAACATCTTCCTTTTCTGAAAGCACAGCTATTGGTTGCTGCACACACTGAACATTTGCATAGATCCAATAGGATGATGATAGTGTGTAGCTTGCTCTTTTCTGTTTACTCGCCCCCCTCTGCTCTGAGAACCGGCAAGTTGGTCAGTTCTAGGGTTTGAAGAAGTCAGTATCAGCAGGGAGAAATGGAGACTAGGGGGACTTGTCTATGCACAAACTTGCATTGTTTTAGTTAAAACCCTGTTTTGGATTAATTTTTGGATCATGTCTTATCTTTTGCACCCTTTCTTTAGTCTAGGAGGGTTGGGCCCCTGCAATTGATATGCCATTGTATCTTCTAGGTTGGTATTGGATTTTAAAACTTTGGTTTACTATATTATAGTATAATAATATTCTCTCTCTTTATAGATTTCAGAATTGGTTAATGACTTGTTGTAGGTATTTCATACTTTAGCAGTACCTGGCCAAAATAGATGAAACTCTCACTTATAAATGACCTTATAAGAACCAGTATTTATCAGTTCATGAATCTGAAAAAAACCTTTTACAAGATTACGTCAACACAGCAGAATATATATATTGCTTAGATACAATAGCTATATGGATGGTTCATAGTGTCACATGGTCTAGATTGATTATGATAGTGGCTGAGAAAACAGGACTTGACCTATTTCAGACCTCATTGTATTTTGACTATGGCGTGAATGTGAAAGTTATTTTTGTTTAAAATGTATTGTATTTTTTACCCTTAGTCCTTGTGTTCTAACAAAAATCAATGAAATTGAGATTACATAATTAAGATTCTGTGAAAAATGTGATCCTGTGCCCTAACTCCATTAAAGATGCTTAAACAATTCACCAGATCTCCTTTTGGGGTGAGTGTCTCTTTCAATAGGAGTGTCAAACTCCCCCTCTCCTCTGAGAATAATGAGGTTGGTCAGTTCTAGGTTTTGAGGCTCTCATTTTCAGGAGGGAGAAACTCGTAAGCTTAAGGGCTATTCTATGCACACACTTGCAATGGTTTAATCAACCCTCTGCGTGAACACTCTTAAATAAATATATTTGTAAACAGAAGAGCTTTGCACCAGTTTATCTATAAACCAGAAATAGAGCTGTTTGGAAGTTTTCCGACAGAATGTTTTTCCATCAGAATATGCCAATTCTTTGAAAGCAACATTTTTTTGCAGAAACATGCCCATTTTGATAAAAGTGGATTTAGGGGGGAAAAGTGGATGGAGTGTTCCAAAAAAGTCAAAATGTTCTTTTCAGAATGAAACATTTTGATTTTCCATTTTGAAATGACATTACAGAATATAAATATATATAAAATAAAAAAAAAGTTAAACATCAGACTAGCGCAAAGCGTTTTCATTTTATCAAAAGAAAATGTTTTGATCAAAATTATTTTTTTCATATATCAATTTGTAGGAAATTTTGAAAATTTTTGTTTTTGTTTCATTTCAGAGCAAATTTTTTTTCAAAATCATGGAATATCTCACTAAACAGAAAATCTGGTTTCCAACCAGTTCTACTCTGAACTGTGAAACTGGGGAAGTACAAACTTAGGATCTGATACGACAGTCCTTATTCAGTTATACGGTTAGGCTATGTCTACACTTCACACCACTTGTGGCAGCCTGTAGAGTATGCGTAACTAGATGCTGCAGTGAAAAGTAGGCTGCTTCCAAACTGTGGTGTGTAGCTACAGATGTCGGTGAAAGGCTCTGGCACTGGGGAGGCAGCGGGGAAAGGCTCAGCAGAGGGGAACTGTCTGAACCTTTCCCTGTGGCATCCCTACTGCCAAAGCCTTTTTCCCCGCTGCTGGAGCTTTTCCTGTGGCAGGGAAAGGCTCCAGCAGCAGAGAGGTGGCAGGAAACTCCCATGGGTGACATATTTGCCGCCCCCTTTGGGGAGGTTAACCACGTGGCCCCACCTCTTCTGCCCAAGGCCCTGACCCCCCCTCTGCCGGAGCCCTGAGCCCCCCTGCCCTTCCTCCCTACAGATGGAGGAGCCCCGGCCAAACCACCCCAGACTGCCAGCTGGCCCCAGCAGCTGCCCACCTGCCCCAGCACTAACCCCAGGGCTGGGCCACTCACCGCCCCCAACGCCAGGTTGCCCACCGGCCTCAGTGCTGGGCTGCCGGCTGCCCCCAGCAGCAGGCCGCTGGCCTCCAGCCGGAGCTGAGCTCCCACCAGCTTGGGGGAGAGGGTAGAGTGTGGATGGGGCCACGGCCTGGCTTAGGGGAGGCTTAGCTTCCCAAGGCCTATTATACCCCCCACCCATAGAAACTACACTGCTAAAAAATAGCAGTGTAGATAGGGGAGGCACTGTTTGGGCAGCAGAGAGTTGTGAGGGGAATAAACCTGAATACATATCCACAGAGTTCAGATGTGTCTTTAGTTGCCTGAGCAATGCCTCACCATCTACACTGCTAGTTATAGCCAGGCTAGGGGTTCAAGCCATGTATGTACTCTCCATTCTGCCATAAAAGTGTGCAGTGCAGAGGGTGAAATTAACCCCCATGCATATAGGCACAGTGTAGGCCTGTGAATCACTTAAATTTCACTTAAGTCCTCAAAATGGGACTAAGGTGATGCATAGGCCATGTGCTGGTTGCTCTGCACAGAGTTGAATTTCACCCAAAGGAAAAACCACGGAGGAAAGGAAACTGAAACAATGGATGACAGTATATATGGTATTCAAAAGCACCACAACGCATAGTGAAACACGTCTTAGTGACCTCTCAAGGATCTGACGCAAGTCTTGTTACTTATCAGAAACGGCCTCCTAAAAACGGAGCAGAATTTTACTCAGTATGCTTGATGCACCTTTAAGACAATCTCTTAAGACAGGAGATTGCCTCATGAGGTTGGTCTCTTGTACAGCTTTAGTTTTATACAAGAGTATTAATAGGTCAATAAAATGTACTTAACCCTAATGAAGTCCTCCCTTTCAGCTGACTGGAGATGGGGAGGTGTTTTTGCTGTTATCTCTATTCACCGTGCTTCTCTTTGTCCTGACCAATTCACAATTTTTCTTCAAAAGAGCTTATAGTTATCCCTCTTGCTATTATTATTATTTGTATCAGGGAAACGCCTAGGGGCCCCAATCAAGAATTAGAGTCTAATTGTGCTGGCTCTAGGGCTGCTTCTTTACCAAAGAACAGGACTGTTCATTGGTCCAGCCCTCTTTATTATTATTTAATTAGGTTTTCAGCATAGTACAGATATACCAGTAGCTGATCTATTTAATGTGCAATGCTGGCTGTTGTAGAAAATGAGCATGTCTGTAATCAGGCATGATGTACTATAACTCGGTCCATCAAACAGACTGCATCTGTTGTTCTCCTTATTGTTATTCATTACACATTGCAGACACTGATGTTGTGTTTTCATTAATTTTTCTATTAACTTTTCCCCATCAATGTGATTAAAGATTCATTAACCTGAGGCAAAGAATAAAATAAAACAGCGATCAGATCAAAGCCATCGCACATGTAAGCTTAGGCAAAGAACAGTTCAGCCAAATAAAGATGTGATATCGGTGAAAACAGATATAATAGCAAGGATTTTTCAAATGGGCACATCAAACAAGACTCAGTTAGAGCGAGCTTGATCCTTCTTTCCATTTCAGAGCTCCCATCTGTGGTTTCGTATCCCCTTTGATGGGTGGTTAAGTTAGTATGAATGGTCTCTTATTTAATGTGGCCATTTCATTGGCAGACGTTTGTAACAGGCCAAATTTTGTTTATGCCACATACTTGTATATATGAATTGTTTCTCTTTCTAGTTTCAGTCCATCCTTCCCCTCCTTTCTTTCTCCTGGTGTGTACGTTCAGGGTGGTATCCCTCTAAATAGTTTGAGCTCTACAGTGGTGCTGTGTTCAGTGTTTTACAAGCTGCCAGGAACCAGCCAGAATAGTGGTATGTATGCAGCCAGGACATGTGCATTTGTGTTTATTTAGTAAACACAGGTCTATGGGACTCAACTGTGCCCACGTGGTTGCTTCACATTATTTTTGTTGAGTACGGCACAAAAGGCACATTATTTTTTTTAGTTTCAGTAAATGTAAAATTTTTGGAACAGCTAAAAAATAATGGTTAGTGACTGGTACAATTTGAAGCCAGTTTTTGTGACACAGGAGATGACATAGGGCTTGTCTATACAGTGGGGTAACGTGCCCCACGGGAAGGGGATTTCTAAAGCACACTCACCTACTTTTTTGAAACAGCCCTACATTAAAGCACAGCAGGGAGCCTGTAGTGTTCACCAGCAGGGTCTACACAGGCCAATTAGTGCACAACACATTCATTTAGAAAGCACACTCCCGTCGTGCACACTGCTGCTCCGGGTAAACAAGCCCATAGACACTTTGTAAAAACAAAGACGGGTGAGAGGAATCCTAGTCCTTCGCTGCAAGGGGTTATCTATTTTAGGTCCTTTTGCGAAGGTAGAAGTGTGTTAATTAATACAAAAATAATTTATATTGAACACCCATGAGTAATGATGGATGGAGGGAGGCTTTCAATTGGGAATATATTTCAAATATGTTGTTTATGGACCTATTCCACCTTTCCTACAGCAAACTGCATATTTAAATGCTTTGGGCTTCCTTCACTCTGACAGCCACAAGGGGGTGCAATTTCATTCTTTTCCAAACTCTCAGAGGTAGCGGCACCAGAGCCAGGATTCTCCACTGGATGAGGCTGGGGTGATATGGGTGCTGCCCCCTCAACCAGCCCCCCTCCCGTGCAGGGTTACAGCACAGGAGAGAAACTTTGGGTTTTGGCCAGAACAACATAGGAGCCCCACGGGCAGAGACTGCCCAGAGGATGCTGCGAATCAGTGCATCTCCAAGGTGTTCTGTCCCTATCCATCTACTCTCTAGAGCACCTATGGACTCTAGGCTTTCCCCTGGTGTATGGGTTTTCCTAGATTCATAGATTCCAAGGCCAGAAGGGACCACTGCCATCTACTAGTCTGACCTCCTGTATAGCACAGGCCAGAGAACTTCCCCAAATTTTTTCTTAGAGCAGATCTTTTAGAAAAACATCCAATCTTGATTTCAAAATTGCCAGTGATGTAGAGTCCACCACAACTCTTGGTAAATTGTTCCGTTTGAAATGGATGCCTCATTTCCAGTCTGAATCTGTCTAGCTTCAATTTCTAGCCATTGGATCATGTTGTATCTTTCTCTGCTAGACCAAAGAGCCCATTACTAAATATTTGTTCCCCATGAAGGTACTTACAGACTGTGATCAAATCCTGCCTTTACCTTCTCTTTGTTGACCTAAATAGACTGTGTTTGAGGCTATCCCTGCAAGGCAGGTTATCTAATCCTTTCATCATTCTTGTGTCTCCTCTCTGAACCTTCTCCAATTTATCAACACCCTCCTTGCATGGTGGACATCTCCAGAACTAGACACAGTATTACATCAGCAGCTGCACCCGTGCCAGTGAAAGAGGTAAAATAACCTCTCTACTCCTACTCGACACTCGCCTGTTTATGTATTTTAGGATTGCATTGGCTCTTTTGGCCACAGCATCACACTGGAAGCTCATGTTCAGCTGATTATCCACCGTAGGCCCCAAATCTTTTTCAGAGTCACTGTTTCAAACGATAGATCCCCCATCCTGTAAGTATGGCCTATATTTTGTGTTCCTAGATGTATACATTTGCATTTACTTTTTATCACATTTTGGGGTGTAATCCAGACTAGTGAAGGGTTGCACCCTTGAGTACCTCACAATGCTTTGCTGCTGTAGCTCCCAACTGGGGCCTCCCACATACAGCCAAACAGCATGCAGGTCAAACCCTGATTGTCTGTGTATAGCTGCAGCCTGCCAGCAACGTTCCAGTCAACACTCTGGCTTCCACCAGGCTTGGCTGCCACTTGCAGGCTGACCCCAACACACTCTCAGTCCTGGATTTTCCCTAAAAAGAGGGGTTCTTCACTGTCTAGCCCTCTCCTCGACTGCTCAGCTCTTAGAGGTTTGCTGCCCCTGTATGTGGTCAATATACAACCGTTTGCTATTTTAATTGGAGTTACCAAACAATTTCGTTTAAACACAACACTGGATTCATTTTGATTAAAGAATAAAACAAGTTTATTCACCTACAATGAGAGAGATTTTAAGTGAGTACAAGTACAAGATATTAAAGTCAGAAACGGTCACAAGAGACAAAAAGATAAAATGCTTCCTCGTAGCTAAGACTTAACAAACTAGTTCAATGGTCCTCAGCACCCCAACCATAAAAATTGCTCCAGCACCCCGGCAGTAGGCCTTCTTCAGTTGGCACTGAGGGCTTCTTAGGGTCACTCCCAAAAGGCCACACATAGACCAGATCTTGTGAATCCCTGACATCATCCAGAAATGAAAGCATCCAAAATAACTAGTCGCTTTTGAAAATCTTGACCTCAGTGAATCTTAAGTCTTTTGTATCAAAATCTAGGGCCAGAATTGGATCTCAGAATCTGATTTCAACATCAGTATATTTACACTCAGTGTGAACTGATATCACAGTCTGTTCCAGTTATTATAGCTATATGTTTAGGCCTCTGTTCTTTCCTTAAAATTCTCTTAATTTACACAAAGGTCCAGGCACCAGCAGAGCATTTGTAAACATCAGAGATGTAGTTTTATTGATAAATATTTTACTCCAGGTTTGGGAGAGTAGTACAGAAAGACAAAGTCATGCATGATTCAACCAGAACTTGTATGGTCTGTTCCATAGGGGCAAACACAACAAATTGAATTGAAGATAAGGTTGGTGGTTTGAGCAGAATCTATGTGGACTTGCAGGTAACTTTCAAGGGGATGAAAAAGGAAAGTGTATCCAGCAAACTTGTTAATTTCATCATAACTGAATATAGGAAGAATAGGCAAGTTGTGGAGCTGGAATGGGGTGGGATTTTGGAAGGGCTGATTTTAGAGTTTTCAGAAGTCTATCAAATTCCCTGGGAAAACCTGGGAGGTTATCAGGCTGCTCCTTAGTGATGAACTGTTATGCTGAGGGGAAAATAGAAGTATTTATAGCTTGTAGCAGAGAGCCGTGGCCTCCCTTCGAGATTGACAGCGAGGGATGGCCAAATGCCCCTGGTGGGCGGAACCAGAAAAGCCACGCCCGCCACACCGGAAGCAGAGGGGCGGAACAGGAATAGGAAGTATAAAAGGCAGGCCTTGTAGCTCATTTGGGGAGAAGCTGCTGGAGCCTGAGCCTGCTGAGGACTTCTGCTGTCCCGAGGACTCATCTGAACTGCCTGAGCTACCAGACATGCCTGATGTTGAGGAGCAGCTGGGACTATCGCTTGCAGTAACCCAGCGAAGACAGAGGACAACACAGAGATCCAGGTACACGCCAAGGGAAGAATAGGAAGTGGCCTAGGGACAGCCGACCACAGGCTGACTGAGTTGCTGCCTGAGTCCAGTTCAGCATGTTGCGGCTGGATCCCCGCTGACCCAGAGGTAGACCACTCTGCCACTGTTAGGGCACTGGGCTGGGATGCAGTGGAGTTGGGTGGGCCTGCATCTCCCTACCCCTGCCACTCAACCCCTAGGGTGACAGCAACCCCACCTTCAGCCAGGAGGCCTGTGGGAGTTTACCATCTACCCGGGCCTCCTAGATTGCATTGGGTGCTCGCTCCTTGCCTGGGCCCCCTATACTGTGTTGGGTGCTCGCTTCTTGCCTAGGGGCTGGAACCCTAGATTGCAGGTATCCCACCCTGCTTGCAGGCTGGGGTCCCTGGATTATTCACTGGTCTGCCCTGCTTGCGGGTTGGGGGCCTAGATTGTGCTCGGTACCCTGCCCTGTCTGAGGGCCTGGATTCCCAGACTATACCTGGTTCTACCGTGCCTCAGGGTTGCTCTTTAGACTGTTGGTGCCCTGCCCTGCCTGAGGGGTTGGGCCCCTGGACCACTCACTGTTCGACCTTGCTGGAGGGATTGAGCCCCGAGACTAGCTTTCCCCTTGTCTAAAACTGTTATTCCAGGGGTGTGAAAGCCAAGAGGCATGGCCTCCCTCTGAGATTGACAGTGAGGGAGGGCCATACAAGCCTACACGTTTACAGAGCTGTAAGTAGGGAACTAAATCTTAGGTGATGAAGAGTGAGCTCTTGAATTTGAAAAGGAAATGGATAGAAATATTGCAGACAATAGAAAGATATTGGACACCTTGGAGAGAAAACAGAGAAACCGTAGGACGTATCCATCTCTGTCCTTCAGACACAATATCCTTTCCATCGCCCCTTGATGTTTAAGAGCAAATACATTATTTGAAAGCCATCTGTCCAACTATAGACCCTCTAACAGGACTGATCTGTAGAAATGATGTGCCTTGTAAGCGCTGGATGAATCACTTAAACTTTTTGCTGCTTGATTGTTTTCGTTTGATTCATTGTTATTAAATAAATTCTGCTGGGTGCAGGAGGGCACCTGCCCAATACAACACAAAACAGTGCACTGAATGAGAGGAATCCATTCTCGGAGAACGAGGTGTGAAGTGAAACAGAATGTCATGTTCTGCCAAAGTTATTTTTGATGTGCGTTGCTTTGTTGAGCTAAGTATGGCAGCAAGCTCCCATTGTGAATGGAAATTAAATCTGATAGAGATACAGGCCTGTAATAGGTTACCAGTTATATACACATATAGCTTTGTTGGGATTGATTGCTTTTCTGCATGGGGTTGCAAATCCATACCACTGGCACCTGACTAATTGCAGGGTTTTAACAGAGAGAGAGAGAGAGAGAATTCAGATGAAGATCCAGAAACATCTCTTCCCCACTCCTTTCTTCCAATCCCCCCATGGGGTTTTATTATTTCAGTCAGTTAGCTAAACAAACGTGTAATCTGTAACTGCTGGCATAAATTACCTATTTCACAGTTTGTACTGAGCATGAAAAGAATCATGAATTCACAAAGAGATTCTTTTTGTAATTCCATCAATTGAAAGCAAATTGATGAAACAGCTTATCCAGATCATTAAATAAGTGAACTGACCCCTGAAGGTTAATGGAGAGCTGCTGGAAGTGTCAAACCAATCAAGGAGAGTGGGCAGAGTTAGAATGAGTTTGACTAAAGCGTGTGTAATATAACTTACTGCCTGAGTACGGGAACTGCTTACAGTCATTCTTTCAGTCATTCCAGAGCCTAGTACTCAGTCAAGTTATTTGCTTTATTCATCCAAGCAGGATATATCACTAGTTGGGCTCAAAAGACCCTATGCTTTGTATATTAAGTGGCTTTACTTACCTGTTCTTGAAAGAATCCTAGGCATGGTTTTTTAGTACTAGATTCATTACCTGACAGTGCATAGTGGAGCTGGTTTGGAAGGTGGGATCACAGAAAGCAAACCTCCCTCCCATAATCCAGGCACAGTCAGAGATAGGAGAGTAACATCACAAATGTCTACATTCAGAGAGATGGATATTTCTGAGGATCAAGTGGAAAATTTCAGTCACTGCATGACTGGGAAGACGTGCTGTGCCCCACCCCAAAAGGAGTTAGGGATGAGAGAGAGATTTCCCAGTCAATGCCTGGATTGAGGCTCCACCATTTGACCTATGTTGTGACAGCTGATTTGCAGTCATCCTTCAGTTGTTTAGGGTGCGCTGGCGCTGAGTACTTTGCTGCTCTCTCTTCTATGTTTCTTGGAGGAGACAACAAGGAGAAAGAAATCTTGCTCTTCTTGTCCATACAAAGTGATGCACACATTAAGCTCCCTCTTTATATCTTGATTTTTCCTCTGCTTTGAGGCACAAGGTGTGGAAGGTGGCGGGTAGAGAAAAGGAAGGAGAAGCAGTGAGTGAGTGTGAGCTGGGCTCTAGCAGGGTCTGCTGGGCTAATGCCGAGTGGAGGGAGGAACAGAGCAAATTATGCTCAACATTACAGTCGTTAATACTGCACGGCAGCCATTACTAATGCTGGTGCTTCTCTGCCCGGCTCATGTCTCTCTCTGTCTCAGTACTGATAATCATAAAAAAAAAAGAAGTTGAAAAATATAGTCAATTTTCACTCTGTTCTTTGGCTTTGACAGCGACCTTGTGACTTGTAAATTAAACCACTCTCTGATGCTCTTGAGTTTGGCCCTGAAACTTCCCTGGGAGTTTCACCTCCTCCTTTCCTGTCTTTAATTAGCCCCCTGTCTTTAGCTGATTTTCCATCCAATGAACCACAAGTAGGGCAGTAAACTGTAACTGTGTGCTATAAACAGATCAGCAGCAATATGCAAAGAATCTGAAACTCCTGTCAAACATACCCCAATCTTACACTGGTGTAACTCCATTGGCTTCAATTAGTTACTTCTGATGCATTCTGATGAGAGGAGTAGCATGCCTGTACATCTGAGCACCATAATGGGTGTTGCACAGA
This sequence comes from Trachemys scripta elegans, assembly GCF_013100865.1. Lineage (NCBI taxonomy): Eukaryota > Metazoa > Chordata > Testudines > Emydidae > Trachemys > Trachemys scripta. The sequence continues at coordinate 83,000,360 of NC_048299.1, forward strand.
GAGACTGTCAAGCATTAGGTTTTCCATGTGACTTGGAGTTAATAGTTTCATTCACCTGACTTTGAGTAACTGAGATTATCCGTGTCTCATTTGGAGACTGCTTTGGCAGAAAATAGATTAGCACAGACAGTAATAATGACTCCATTTGTAACTCTTACTACGCATACATTGGTACCCACTATCCCTGGACTCTCTCTCTATTTCTTAGAGGAGGAAGTGGAAGATACAGTGCAAAGAGCATTTTGTATTGCTCAATTATGTTTTACTCAAGTTGGCATTCAATACTGACAATATGCAGTTCTACAGTAGGTCTTGTTGTTTTCTTGAACAGTACCCTAAAGACGCTATAAGTGCCAGCAACAGAGAATTTCAACATCATCATTTTCTCTAAGTGAGTTTTTGCTGTTATAGGACTTGGAGAGTCCTTGGCCCTGGGACCCATAAAAGTGTCTTTGATTATTATTATTATCTTTTTCCACTTTGTTTGAGGCTGAGCATGAGTTGGTATCCCGAATGAAACACTCTAAACTGGGGAGCTGACACTTCCTGGAGTATGGAACATATACACTACAGCATGATGAATTGGGATAATAAGTTTGCATTTGGAATTGATCAAATAGAATTCTTGCCAATTCTATACTTATTCAAAATAGGTATTACAGTACTCCGGTGCTAGTGTGGACATCCACAAAGTGTGACAGCAGAAAGACTCTGCCAAATAAGACTAAAGGTGGTCCAGAACAAATCTAAGGCATGGTCTACACTAATGAGGCAAGTCGATCTAAGTTACTCTAGTTAAATTATATAAATTACGTAACTTAAGTCGACATAACTTAGCTGGACTTACAGCAGTGTCTACACCGCACTGTGTCCATGGGAGGTGCTCTCCCATTGACGTAGCTTCCGTCTCTCAAGCAGGTGGAGTACTGAAGTCAACGGGAGAGTGCTTTGCCATCAACTTTTCGCATCTTCACCAGACCCACTAAATTGACACTGCTGCATCAATCGCAGTGGCACCAATTTAGTCTATAGTGAAGATAAGTCCTCAGTCTTAGACCAGAACTTGGGGATGTTCAAAATTAAAACTGGTTGAAAAGTGATAATTTTTTCCCACTAAAAATTTGCAAAAAAATAGCATCCCCACTGCCGCTTTTTTGTTGTTGTTGTTGTTGTTGTTTGGCATCAAAAAACTTCAAATTTTGAAAAAAATTCCACCAGCTGTATTCAAAATCTGGATCTTGGGTTCAAGCCTCTTTCTAAATAAAGCCTTCATCTCACCTGCTAATACTTCCAAACCATAAGCCAAAAATAAAATCAATATTGAAGCCTGTCTGCATATATGCCCTGGTGGGACAAGATTATTGATGGCATCAGTGCAACTTGTGCAAAATGAAACTTGCCTGATATGTAGAGTATTCAGGCTGTATTATGCTTAGCAAACCTCCAAAGTGATCTATAATAAATATGGAGTGACTTCAGGGAAGCCAAGGAGTTACTCCATATTTACAGAAGAGATTCTACCCCAGGGCATGAAAAACCAGCATACCCAACGGTGTCTTGAGAGTACAGGCAAAATAAAAAATAGTACTCTTGATTCCTACTGCCATCTTATTTCCCCTAGGTAGCAAATTAGCTACAGTCCATAGAACAAAAACCCCAAACCTTCCCCACAGGTACTTTATCCTTCAGAATATAAAAAAAATACATCTTGAGAATCTTTTCCCCAAGACTTTAATGTATCTTAGTTATATTTGATGGGAAAGAGGGAGGTCCATACTCATTATTGCCTATCTCAGACAAGTGATAATGGCTACAGGGATGTCACTGAATAATCGCAGAACTAGGTCTTCCTGCCATGAGTCTATGTGACTTGATCCCTGCATCCGTGACTGTCCCCCTGGACTTCAGTGGGGCTCTGTGCAAGTGCTAGAGTCCATCCACATGGAGCTCATTGCAGCATTGGGAACCATGGTCAAGACACATTTGACAGGCTTTTCTAAACTAGTAATCTGCAGTAGTGTGGGTTACGGCCCTGATTCAGCAAAGCATTTATACGCCTGATTACATCCCACTGAAGCTGGTGAGATTTAAACACGTATTCCCAATCTTGGTGGGGCTGCCTCAAGTAATAATAAGCATGTGGTGTTTCTATTTAGCTTTATCCACAATGCTGTTCTCCTGTGGCACTGAACTGACACTCTTCTGATTTTTGTTACAAGACAGCAAGATTTTATTGTGATGGGACAATTCTGGTCTTGACTCTTCTGCTCTTTTCACTCTTTACAACTTGATACTTCAATATGTTAACTAGAGCAAACCAAAGATTTAACAATGAAGAACGTAGTTAGCAAATGCAGCCCTTTTTCTTGACCGTAAATGTCTGCAAACTGATTGTTACAAACTTGTACAGTAGTCAAAACTGTTCAATGACTGGTTCATATCGTCGGGTTATTAGCATCCAGGAAAGACTTAGTGTCCACCTGTTTTCATTGAGCTAATGAGGGCTAGAGTGCTGTGACTACCAAATGAAACACATTTGTAAATGCTACCTTCAGCTCTCTCCCAACCAGCCCTGGGATTCTTGCACTTGACCACATTAACTGCCTTTTTAACCTGATGACTGATTTATTGACAATGTGACAAAATAATTACCGGGAGACTCAACCTACTAGTGTACTTTCTAGAAATGGTATTTAATCTGTCTGTTTCTGTTAAGTAAGACTGATTGCACTGTTAAATACACGAGCAAAGGGCTCTGTGTAGGAATGAAGCCCGCATGCTCTCATCATGAGCATAACCACAAACATGGGACATGTTAAAAATCATAGAGTGTAGAAACCAACAGGCACAGCCTCATACCATGGGACAGAGAGAGAGAGAGGACCCACATGTGGGAGATGCTGAGCACTTCCTGAGAAGTGCTGAGCAACCTCACTAAAGTTGGGGGATTGGGCCCCTCGGGTGAAATTCATCCCTATGTATTGGCCTTGTGCTAGTCCTCTGCACTGGTGCGAATTTCACCAGAGAAAACCACAGTCCTGATTCCCCATGCAGGTGGACTGGATCCCCCCATCACTGAAGTCAGTAGGGCTGCAAATCTCATTCTGAGGTCAGAGCTAAGACAGAATAAAAAGTCTAATTTACACACACCGGCCCAAAGTCAATAGAGTTAATACATGAGGGGTGACTTTGATAAATCCTAAAAACAGTGGCAAGGGGACTTAAAGGTATAACAGGCTGCTACAAAAGAATTACAGAAGAAAATGAATGCTAAAAGGATGCGCCTTATGTTGAAAAGACCATTACTCCTGGTTTTAATTTGCATTCCACTCTAGAATTTGGGGGTTGGTATATGGGTGTGGGCTTTCAGTACCAACAGTTATATTTATATAATATTTTAAAATGCACAAAAGAGAACCTCAAAGATATTAACACCCATCCATTGTACCACTCTGTATCTTTTTATAGTTAGGCACCAGATAGTGCAATCTTCACTTGCTTTTTACCCTCTCCTGCTCAAGCACAAATGCCCCATTTAATGTCAGTGAGTCCAAAGAGAACAAGGACTCAGGGCTTGGCCCTCTAATAAAAAATGCGGATGTTGACAATTTACATGAGAAGGACTCCTTGGCTGAGTTACAAGGCTCCTCTCCCTGAGATGGATCAGTAGGGTTCACTGTTTCTGTGTACAATAATCAATGTTTGCGTTCTTTTGCACATCACCACTGGGAATCCCACAGCTGCTACAACAACTCCAGAAATCGAACCAGTCTCTCAGGTCATCAGCTTCTCCCTCCCATCACACTCTGGATTTCTTTTTAATTAGGAAAAAATACTGTTTCTTACAGGCAAGAGACTTCTGTCATTAGCATTGTGTGTGTCTGTTTTTGGGCATTTGGGTCCCAGATTAATTTAGAAATTGAAACAGGAACCATTCTCTGTAGCAACAGCAGGTTTTCCTCATCAGCATGATGGATCAGGCCTGCTCTAAAACATTTTAAGGGGAGGGGTCCCATTTTGAAATGGCCTTTTATACCATTGAGTTCTAATGGGCTGCTGAAATGCATGTGGTGATCTCAAAAAGTCTAACGACAGTCTGACTTCTCATGCTGGTAATCCCTTCACAATAGCCAGGAGATTAACTATAATTTTCAATATATTGAAATAAAACCCTTTCAGGTCTCTGCATCAGGCACATGGCACAACTGGAATGTCAGTTCCACTAACTCTTTCCCCTCTATAGACCGCTTAACCTAATCCACGATCTAATTGCCTCAAACTTCCTTCTATCCATTGACATGTGACCAGTTTTGGTCCCCGGCTGGGTCTCATTTAGCACATTTCTAAAGAGCCACCTCAATTTGCCCTTTGGATGTTTGCCTTGCATTGATCTTCTACTCCCAGCCGCCTCTCACTCTGAACAGCTCCAGCTATCCACCCCAATCTGCGCCACCTCCCAGCTCTCTGCCTTACCCTGGCGTCCAGCCCATCCTGACACAGCTCAGCGTTGCAGTAGCATTCCTCCTACATTCTGGACATTTCACTGTGGTCCACCTTCCAGCTGCCTCAGCTCTGAGCATCGCGTCTGTGCATCCGTCCTCCCCACCTCACCCTCCCAGCCATGCATCCTTACCTGCTGCGGCTCATAGAATTCAAGTACCAAGATGTTTGGCCTCCACTTGTGTGGGAAAGCATGTGTTGATTTACAGAAGACAATTCTTCCACAGCACTCTGCAGAACCATCCTCTGGCACGATTAAGATGATGAAACAGCTCAGTTGACAAGGCTGACAACAATGTGCTTCGCATTCAGCATGAATTGGCTTAATATGATTTCCATTTGAATGTTTATTGCAATATGATCTTTAAATGTTCAGTCTCATTGGCTTCACTGTGGCGCAGAATAATTTTTCTATAGTCCTGACTAATTCTATTACTTATTACTCTGTATTGATGCTAAACAATAATTTTATTGCCGCACCATTGTGAATTGCCATCATTCAAAGCAATATATTAGCACTTGAAATATTAGCACTTGAAATATGCCCTGCCACTTCTCATCTGTGTGACTCTATTTTATATCCAGGGTGCTAGATCTTAAATTTAAGCTGATTTATATGGTTTATTTGATGGTACACTTTAAGTCATTGAATGACTGTTTAGGAACTCATCATTTCAGACGATTTACAGTTTATCAAATATTTAAGACATTGTTTCAGGTTCCCCAGTGTAACTTTATTGGCTTCGTTGATGAAGGATTGTATTTGGCTCTCAGAAATGAGTTGTTGGGTTTTTTTTTAACATGGACTATTAAGTGGGATACCAAATCCTGTCTTTGGAAGCTCATATTGGCATCAAGGTATGCAAATACCTGTTTTATGCTCCATAAAGCTGATTTGAACATGCACATGCAAGATCTGGATGTTATATTTGGCTCTTTGAAAAGTGGATTTAACATGCCACAATTTTGTGCCCTCCTGCTCTTTCAATTCAGTTCACACCAATACTTCACATGTTTTGTATCCACTTAACTGGTTGTTTTTGTTGTGGAATGTGAGCAAATGAGACAGATGCTAACAGCTTTACGCTTGTTCGCTAATTTGGAACATACAATGAAACACCTCACCGTTCTATATGGCACCTTTCATCATGAGTAGATAGGGTGGGCCAAATTCTGCTCTAATTTTTTCTGTATTTCCAGTGGCATTGCTCCATCAAAATCATCAGTTATTCTTGATTTATACCAATATAAAAGAGGGGAATTATATATAGTGTCACTGGAACAGACATTTTATGCCTGCAGTTATGGACAGACAGATTCAGACAAATCAATCTTCTGATCAATCGTGTTAATTTCAAGCAAATCCTCAAGAGACAGTGAATAAAAAAAAATCTTCCCTGTCTCGCATCTTTCCTTATAGTCTAGTCCCTGCAATTGCATTATTTTATCTTACTCTTTTCTCTCTGCCATAACCTCCTGTAATATAGTGTTTGAGCAATATCCTTCATGGGGATCACATGTACTTATACAGTTCCTAAAATATTCGAAGACACAATAGGCCAGCTCTTGGAGATTGGTTCTCCCAGTGGCCATATGAAATTAAAATGCCAGAAGGTACTGTCCTTTTTATTTGACTGGTTGTTATAAAATACTGCAGAGAGAGAACTGACTCATTGAATTTCTCTAGCCTGTGAGCAGTTTGTGTTAAGACCTCACTAGATTCTGGGCTGAGAAATGTATGTAACTGGATTATGGAATGGATTAAACATAGGCTATGGATTTTGTTAACTTGATTATGTAGTTATGTTCTTCCTGGATTGGGGTTCTGCCTGCTTAGCAATGCCAGTTTTCAAATTGAGTACTGGAGTATTTGTTCCTGTGGAAGGATGTTCCCTTAGATGAACATCAATGATGTTCAATTAACTGATATTTAACAAAATCCTTGTTTAAGAAGCTGAATTAGCAACTCATCTATTTCAAATCATGATTTTTACCATAATAAAAATCTATCTGTTATTCTCAGACTCAAACTCAGATTTAGACTTTAAGGTCAGAAGGGACCATCATGACTATCTAGTCTGACCTCCTGCACATCGCAGGCCATAGACCCTCACCCAGCCACTCCTAATAGCTCCCTAACCTCTGGCTGAGTTACTGAAGTCCTCAAATCATGATTTAAAGACTTCAAGTTACAGAGAATTCACCATTTACACTAGTTTAAACCTGCATGTGACCCTTGCCTCATGTTGCAGGGGAAGGTGAAAACCCCGCAGGGTCTCTGCCAGTGTTCCCTCTAAGCTGCATGGGCGTGCGGACACTCAAGAGTCAATCAAGTGGTGTACACTTGATTAGCAGAGCTGTGCACATCCGGGAGCATTAGGGTGACCAGATGTTCCGATTTTATAGGGACAGTCCTGATTTTTGGGGGCTTTGTCTTATATAGGTGCCTATTACTCCTCCACCCCCCATCCCGATTTTTCACACTTGCTGTCTGGTCACCCTAGGGAGCATTTGTTCGGGTGCCCCTCCCCCCCTTGTTCTGCAGCTGTGTTGTTCTTGTCCTCTACCTTGGAGTCCCGGGTCAGCTGCTCCCGGGACCCTCCTGCTTACTGTGCAGCGTGGGGTGGGGGGCGAGGGTGGTACTGATGTCAGGGTGTCCTCCTCCTCCTGCCCATGTACTCCAGCTCTGCAGATTATGGTAGGGGGGAACAGGGCTTGGGAGCAGGACTCTGTCTCACACATACTCTTCTCTGTCTCACACTCACCTCCCAACACCTACTTGTGTTGTTGTTGTTACTTCTTGGTACTTCCTGCAATGCACATATATTCACTGTAATTTTATTCTTTCAAAGTGCTGTTACTTTAGTTTTTTGACTGGTCTATGCATTTCATAATTTTATTTCTCTCTTATGCTTAAATTTAATTCCTTGAGTAGTGAGTTCTAAAATGCCTAACCTCTCCTGGCTGGAGTAATTATCCCTATGGTAACTTTTTAAAAATATCTATATTATATCTAGGTTTTTTATTTCTACTGGTGGTGCACATCTGCACATTACCTCAATATTGGTGCACATAACAAAATTAATTCCACACATGGATGGAAAAAATTAGAGGGAACACTCTCTGCCAATCTGATGCTAGGGGGAAATTCCTTCCTTACCCCAAATATGGCGTTCAGGTAGACCCTGAGCACCTGGGCAAGACCCACCAGCCAGACACCTGGGAAACAATTCTCCATAGTGACTTGGATCCTTTCCCATCTAGGGTCCCATCACCAGCTGTTGGTCAGCTTCATGCCATTGTAGGCAGTCTCATCATATCATCCACTCCATAAATGTATCAAGCTCAGTCTTGAAGCCAGTTAGTTTTTTTTGCCCCCTCTACATCCCTTGGAAGATTGTTTCAGAACTTCACTCCTCTGATGGTTAGAAACAGTCATCTAATTTCAAGCCTAAACTTTTTCTTGGGTTTGCAATTTGAGGCCTATTTAAAGGGGTCTTACTTTCAGAGGGTGGATGAGTAGACCGTTCTGAAAATTGAGCTGTTTCAAGGCATCTCAAGTTGAGCACCCAAAAGCTCAGGCATCCAAAGTCACTAGTCGCTCTTGGAAATCCTAGCAAACAGAGTTGTAAAGCTTGGTCTATACTAGGAACTTATGTCAGTATAACTACGTCGCTCAGGGAAGTGGAAAATCCATGCCCCTGAGCAATGTGGTTATACTGACTTACCCTCCAGTGTAGACAGTGCTGTCAATAGGAGGCACAGACAACTCATGCTTCCCAATACTTGGGGAGAAGGGTGAGGAGACACGTGACTGCCCAACATGTCTCCTCTGCCCAGCCCAGGACCACCATCAGAATTACCTGCAGAGAAGGGGATCTGTCCTTCTCCCGCTGCACCTCCCCCCAGCACGTTTGGCTGCTCTCCCTGGCAGGTGGGCCCAGGCAGGGAGCAGGAGGGAGTCGCTTCTCATGCCAGCTGAAGCTGGCTTTTCCAGGTCACTGCTCTGTGCAGCGGCCTGGCTTGCGAGATGGAGGTGGGCTGCCCCTGCCTGGGCCCAACTGCCAAAAACAGGGGCTGGGCTGAGCAAGCCGGAAACATGCCGGGGGTGAGCGGGAAGAGGAGAGGGGATTCCGGCTCTCTCCGCCCCTGTACTCAGCAGCAGCAGGGCCCAGGTGTGGGGGTGGGGGGACAAGCCCAGCTCCACCGCCTCCCCAGCCAGGCTCTCACAAGCAAGCTCTGCACTGCACAAAGCAGTGACCCAGAGCAGCCGGTGTGAGAAGTGGTCCCACTGCTTCACTCCCCATCTTGGCCTGGCTGCCAGTGACAGGGGCCGAGTGTACTGGAGGCAGGTGCAGCAGGAGAAGGAGACAGCTCCTTTTATTAATTCCTGGAGACTCCAGGCCAATCCTGGAGGTGTTGGCAACCCTACATAGCTCTCCACGCTGGGCAAACAGGAAATGGAATTCAAATGTTCACGGGGCTTTTCCTGTCTACCTGGCCAGTGCATCCGAGTTTAGATTGCTGTCCAGAGCGGTCACAATGATGCACTGTGGGATAGCTCCCGGAGGCCAATACCATCGAATTGCGGCCACACTAACCCTAATTCGAATTGCTAAAATCGATTTTGGCACTACTCCGCTCGTCGGGGTGGAGTACAGAAATCGATTTAAAGGGCCCTTTACATCGAAATAAATAGCGTCGTTGTGTGGACGGTTGCAGGGTTAATTCGAATTAAAGCTGATAAATCCGAATTAAAGTCGTAGTGTAGACCAGGCCTAAGAACCTCACTTCTTCAGATGCAATACTTCTTTTTACAGATTCAGACTAACACGGCTACCCCTCTGATACTATTCAGATTGAGGAATTCCCCACAGAGCAATGTGCCCTAAAGTGTATAAGATTTGAACATGGTGGCATCAGAATAAACCAGGCTAGTGCTGAGACATAGTGTATGCCCAGCAAAATATATTACTTATGGAACTGAGCAAACAGTTAACAAAGAATAATTTATTCAATGGGTTCAGCTCCTTTTTTCTACCTGTGCATTATGCACAGGCTTCAATTTTGGATGAAATTGGTATTCAAAATTTTTCAGTGAATGGTTTATGTAAACATATTTCAGCCTGTGGATTTTTCATCACCACTATTATGTTGAGAACTCTCTAACTGTAATTTGGTATTCATGCTGGGTGATAGGTCACGGTATTGTTTCTGCTTCCTGATTAGATGAGTCCCAAACCAATAAAGAGAGTGTATAAATATGGCTGCTTTGATGTCTACATGGATATCTGTGACATTCTGTCCATGATTATTCTTGAAAACAAAATTCATTTGTACAAACGTTTGCAGAAAGCAAATAGATGGGGTCACAAATGCTATCAGAGTTTTTATGGAAGTGAATGTTCACAAGAGATGCTTTGCAGCATTTGTCCGGATCTGATAGCAGCTTAGATATACATGGAGTGGGCAAAATATACTTAATAAAATAGATTAAAATGAAAATCTTAAAATCTCAGTCACATAGGTACTGTACAGATGACAGGATCCAGTGTAATGGAGTTTGGGATAGAGGCTGCAGTCTCAGCTGGCAGGCATTGAGGGGTGGGAAGGAGCTGGGAAGCAGCAGTCTCACAGGTTTCTGAGTAGCAGCCGTGTTAGTCTGTATCCACGAAAAGAGTAGTCTCACGGGGTCTATAAGGGTGGGGGCGGGGAGAGACTCAGTAGCGCCAGAAGCCAACCCTCCTCAACTTCAAAGAAATTCCAAATATATTCTCTGTTGGAATTCTAGTATGTAGCAGGGTTTTTCAGGACCCAGGCACAAGCTAAGATCCTAATAAGACTCACAGGAGATTGAGATAAAAAAGTCCTTGTTGTTTTGACATCCAAACCTTTGGCAATAAAGCAGGAGAAATATTAAGTAAACAAAAAGGGACATGTGACACTTTCTTGTTCATAATGCAAACTAGAAAGGATGCTTCCCAGTGTTACTGGCCCTTTCCCTATGTCCCTCCACCCCACCCCTACCCCACCATGAATCATAGGGACAGAGTCTGCCATCCTTACTCATACTGAATAGGAATCAATCAACATGGCGGGAGGGGGGCGGCGGCGGCGGCGGGGGGGGTTAGTTTGGTGCCTGCAGGGATCTTCCCTGATACCAGCCACGCGGTGGGGGGGAGGGGTACAGCGATCATCCCAGAGAATTCATGGCGAGAGGGGGGGGTGGTTAGTTTGTTTTCTGGTGCTGCTGAATGTTAACAGAAAAACCGCAGCACTCTACTTGCCTGAAGGGGCCCAGACAAGCCCCCCCACACTGCCCCCCCCCAACTGGCTGAGATTGGCCATTACATAAGCTGTAAAACAATGGCTTACCATGGCCGCATGCAAGCCGAATTCTGTTGCCCAGACCTGTGATCTCTAGCAGCAAAGCCACAGGCACTCAGCATTAAGAGGCAAAATGCGACCTTGCACAGAAATCACATGTGCTATGTAATGTGAACAGTGTTGGTCACCGTGAAAGAGTATAAGCATTGTTCTGCAAAATGTAGCTTTTAAAACAATTCTCTCTTTTTTCTCCTCCCTACACCAGCTGCAAATTCCTCAAGCCTCCCTCCTCCATCCCGAAGGTTATCACAGATAAGGCGTCGTAAGAAGAGAACGCGAGAGGACATGTTTTCGGAAATTATGGAATCCAGCCGCAGTGACAGAGCTCATGTGAATGAGTGGAAGGAAACAGTTTCAAAGTATAGGAAAGAAGTCAGTGAACGTGAGGAGAGGAGGGACCAACGTGAGGAGAGGAGGGACCAACGTGAGGAGAGGAGGGACGCTCGAGATGAGAGGTGGCGGCAGGAAGACCAGAGGATGAAGGATGCAACGCTGGGGCTGCTCCGGCGTCTGGTGGAGGTTCAGGAACGGCTGCTGGAAAACAGACTGCCGCTTCAGCCCCTGTTCCACCCCCCCCCCTCCCCATGTTCCGTATCCTCCTCACCCAGACGTGTAAGAACGCGGGGGGGGAGGCTCCGTACACCTTCCCATTCCACCCCAGTAGACAGCCCAAGCAAAAGGCTGTCATTTTTTTAACCTTTTCTTTGTGGCTTTTTCCTTCCCAGCAATCCTCCTCCCAAATACCACCCGGGTTCCCTCCCTCTTTCTAATCTATTAATAAAGAATAAATGATTTTTAAATGATAGTGACTTTATTTGGTTTGAAAGAAAGCTGGGGGAAGGGGCAGGGTGGGTTCCTTACAGAAAATCAGTCAGTAAAGGGGGAGGGTTTTCATGAAGGAGAAACAAACAGATATTTCACACGGTAGCCTGGCCAGCCATGAAACTGGTTTTTAAAGCTTCTCTGATGCACAGCGCTTCATGGTGTGATCTTCTAATCGCCCTGGTGTCTGGCTGCGCGTAATCAGCAGCCAGGCGATTTGCCTCAGCCTCCCACCCTGCCATAAAGGTCTCCCCCTTACTTTCACAGAGATTGTGGAGCACACAGCAAGCAGAAATAACAATGGGGAGATTTCTTTGGCTGAGGTCAGAGCGAGTCAATAATGATCTCCAGCGACCTTTTAAACGGCCAAATGCACATTCTACCACCATTCTGCACTTGCTTAGCCTGTAGTTAAACAGCTCCTGACTCCTGTCCAGGCTGCCTGTGTATGGCTTCATAAGCCATGGCATTAAGGGGTAGGCTGGGTCCCCAAGAATAACTATGGGCATTTCAACATCCCCAACGGTTATTTTCTGGTCCGGAAAGTAAGTCCCTTGCTGCAGCCCTTTAAACAGAGTAGTGTTCCTGAAGACGCGAGCGTCATGAACCCTTCCCGCCCAGCCCGCGTTGATGTTGGTGAAACGTCCCTTGTGATCCACAAGTGCTTGCAGCACCATTGAAAAGTACCCCTTGCGGTTTATGTACTCGGTGGCTTGGTGCTCCGGTGCCAAGATGGGGATATGGGTTCCGTCTATTGCCCCACCACAGTTAGGGAATCCCATTGCAGCAAAACCATCCACTATAGCCTGCACATTTCCCAGAGTCACAAACTTTCGTAGCAGCACCTGAGTGATTGCTTTGGCTACTTGCATCACAGCAGCCCCCACAGTAGATTTGCCCACTCCAAATTGATTCCCGACTGACCGGTAGCTGTCTGGCATTGCAAGCTTCCACAGGGCTATCGCCACGCGCTTCTCGACTGTGAGGGCTGCTCTCATCTTGGTATTCTGGCGTTTCAGGGCAGGGGACAGCAAGTCACAAAGTTCCATGAAAGTGCCCTTACGCATGCGAAAGTTCCGCAGCCACTGGGAATCGTCCCAGACCTGCAACACTATGCGGTCCCACCAGTCTGTGCTTGTTTCCCTTGCCCAGAATCGGCGTTCCATGGATAGAATCTGCCCCATTAACAACATGATCTCCAAAGCACCGGGGCCTGTGGTTTCACTGAATTCTGTATCCGTGTCTGTGTCCATGTCCTCATCATGCTTGTCGCTGCGCTGCCGCCGCCGCTGCCTCCTCACCTCGTTTCTCTGGTCCTGGCTGAGCATAAACTCCACGAGAACGCGCGAGGTGTTTACAATATTCATGACTGCTGTCTTGAGCTCAGCGGGCTCCATGCTTGCCATGGTATGGAGTCTGCAGTGTTCACCCACCCAGGAAAAAAGGCGCGAAAATGGTTGTCTGCCGTCCGTTGCTTTCATGCAGGGAGGGAGGGAGGAGGTGAGGCTGTACCCAGAACCACCTGCGACGATGTTTTTTGTCCCATCAGGCACTGGGATCTTAACCCACAATCCCAATGGGCGCGGGAGACTGCGGGAACTATGGGATAGCTATGGAATTGCTACCCACAGTGCAACGGTGCAGAAATCGACGCTAGCCCCGGTACTTGGACGCACACCACCGAAGTAATGTGCTTAGTGTGGCCGCATCCATTTCGACTTTATACAACCTGTTTTTCAAATCCGAATTATCTAAATTCGGATTAATCCCGTAATGTAGACATACCCTTAGCCACGAAAGCTTATGCTCCCAGTACTTCTGTTAGTCTCAAAGGTGCCACAGGACCCTCTGTTGCTTTTTTCAATCTGAATAGAGTAGCAGGGGACCCAGAAAGAAGGCAAAGGCATACTTGAAGAAATAATCTCTTCCTCTTCTCTGCCCTTTCCTCCCTCCCCCACTCCCCAACAATAAAATATCAGTGAAAACAAGTGGTCTCCTGGGGGCATGGAATTGGAATTTGGAAGCCAGGTTACAAGAAGTCTAATAAGAAACTACAGGAAAGGGTGGAGGAGGTCTTTGAAATGTAGGTCCTGTTGAACTGATAGAGCCCACTATTTCCTAAATATAGTTTTGCATGATAGGAGCCTGATTTTTGTCAGTACTTGAATTATCTGTGTACTTCCTTAGGGCTTGTCTACACTTACCGGAGGATGAATGCTGCGGCGGTCGATGCATCAGCTGTCAACCACCGATCGCTTTCCCATTGACTCCTGTACTCCACCTGATCTAGAAGAGTAAGGGGAGTCGATGGGAGTGTGTCTCCCATTGACATCATGTAGTGTGGACTCCACGGTAAGTAGATCTAAGCTACGTCAATTTGAGTTATGCTATTCACATAACTCAAATTGCGTAGCTTAGATCGACTTTTCCCTTTGGTGTAGACAAGGCCTTACTTTCGAGCGGTACACAGACACATGAAAAAAGAGCCAGAATGCTGCACAATCCAACCTCATCCAGAAGACTCCATGATCACTAAGTCTAAACCAAACAACTGTTCCCAGTAATTTAGTGTTCCATAGAATTATAGATTAGTTCAATACTTACCAAGTGGGAATGTAGTGGGATGACTTATTTGTGATGCTAGCAGACCAGATGCCAGCTCATGCCAAGGGTCCTAGGCTTCAGCTGAACACTGACGCATGGCTGGAAAGTAGCCTGGCTCGTCCTTGTATTACTATTGTTAAAATAGATGTTAAGTTTATAAGAATGTGTTTAGTCTTTATGAAACGCTCGTAGGATGGTGCATGTGTTGATCTCTCTTATAACATCTGTACCCCCATCTTATAAGGTGATATTAAGGGTTTGCATTGTAATCCTCTCTAATTGTGTAAATCAGGAAGGAAACATTAATTAATATAAAATTCTGTCTGTCTACAGAAGGTGTTAGGTCTGCCCACCAAGAAAGCCCATTGAAACCAAATGAGCCATTGTGAAACATCAAAGAACAAAGGCTTTGTTCATTGCATTCCTTCCCTCTCAAGCCCCCCCATGAAAAGGAGGTGTGCATGCAAACTCATCCCATCAGCTTGTACAAGAAAGAACTGTATCTCTATGCTGCTTGGACTTTGGGAGGGCAAGATTTCTAAGCCACAGGGCATGGCTACACTTGCAGCTGTAGAGCACTTTGAGTTAAACCAGCCTTCGTAGAGCCCACTAGGGAAAGCGCTGCAGTGTGTCCACACTGAGAGCTGAAAGTGCCCTGGTGTGGCCACATTTGTAGCACTCGCAGCTGCATTGGGAGCGGTGCATTATAGGCAGCTATCCCAGCATTCAAGAGGCTGTAACGTGCTTTTCAAAAGGGGGGGTGGGGTGGAGTGTGACAGGGAGTGGGCGGGGAGAGAGAGTGGGTTTTTGGGGTGCTGAGAGTGTGTCAGCACACTGTCTTGTAAGTTCAGACCCCCCTCCCTCCCCCACCTCTCTATCACTCACTCAAAGGCAAACAGTAGCTGTTCGTTTGATTTTCTCGGACCAGATAAGCAGCCGCTCTCGGAACCGGAGCTTTGAAAGGGCACTTCCGTGTCCCGAGTTCACAACAAAGACAAGAGAGACCACTTCAGTTAAGAGGATTATGCTGCATTTCTGGAGGTCAATCAGTGCGTAATAAGGTTACTCCTTCTTTACACTGGAGCTGCAGTGTCTCACGCAATACGCAACAGCTGTTAATCCTCTCGGGGAGGTGGAGTACCAAGACCGCTCTAGCCAGGGAGTCAGAGTGCTCTCCGTGCCTTGTCAGTGTGGACGGGGAGTAAGGTAGTGTGCTCTGGGAGGCTTTATTGCGCTATAAAGTGCAAGTGTAGCCAAGCCCTAAGGAAGGGATCCCTGGCTGGTTAGCCTGGGTAATCCCTGAAGGATATAGAGAGCATGAATATTACAGCAGCTTCCATCGCCTTTTCAAACTAAGACTGTAACTCATTTGTGTTACTTGCTTGAAGCTTGTAAATAACTCTCCTATTTCTTTTTCTTATTTAATAAATCTTTAGATAGTTTACTATAGGACTGGCTACAAGCATTGTCTTAGATTTTATACCAAAGGTGCAGTTGACCTGGAGTAGGTGACTCGTCCTTTGGGAATGGAAGTAACCTGAATAATGTTGATAAGAACAGATACTACACTTGATCTTAGCTCATAGAGCCGAGAAGCGTTGTGATTTTTGGTGTAAGGGACCATCTACAACATAGGCAACCTTGCCTAGGTGGCAAGCTAGACCTGAGTACCCAAGAGTCTGTGACTCCATGTTAAGGTTGCTATAGTTCTGGAGGAGTTCACACTTGATACTTGGTTAGTAAAATTTAAGTATAGCACTCGCACCTGCTTTGCGGTTTGTGCCCTGCTTCTTAACAGTCTGCACTGAGATTGGCTCTTGAGCCACTTCAAGACAGCTTGACACCATTGTTAACATACTTCCCCCTCGTAATCAGTAATCATATGTAAAGTATGGCATACCTTTCTACTGTGCCTGTTCTGCTGGTATACAGCACCTTTCTCAGGGAAGAGGCCTGGTGTACTAGTAACTGTCCGCTGCCCATTCTCACTTGTCTCATGTTACAGGGGCATGCCCACAATAATAGATTTGTATGTTTAAAACTGTGCTTTCTAGATTCCAGGGAATTGTATGTTCTGAGATTATTTAAGGTCTCTTTTCACACATTCCCACTAATTCTGAGTGTCTTAATTTTAAGTGCCCAATTGGAGACATCCACCAGGATCTGTTTTTGCAGGGGTCCTGACTTTGATGGAAGCTGTAGGCACTCAATGCTTCTGAAAAACAGATCCTGGCTGTTTCAGGTTGGATTCCCCAAAATCAGGCATCCCAAATTAGTGGACACTTTTTTTGAAAACTTAAACACTTTCTAGGGATTATACCCCACAACCGCCACTTGTCAGTGATGCACAAATCCTTTTCCTTGCTCACAGCCCAGACCAAAAATATTAAGTGTCTCCCAGCCACAACCCCCTGCCCATTCCCTAAATGAAGAAAGCCCATTTAGGCTATATCTACATTGTGTGCACCCGCGTCCTTGCTCGCACACATGGTCTGTGCATTAGCTAAGCCTGCAGACAGAGTCTACACTGCAGAACTGCATACAGGCCATACCCTGAGTAGCACATCCACACTGATGCTGTAGCTACATGGTGATTCACTCTTGGATTTATGAGTGCATATCCCATAGTCCGAGTGTCCTCTCCACCTGCAGCTGTTCTAGTACTTGTTTTGTGGTGAGCAGTGTTGGGACCCTGAGGCCACAGGGCCAAATCTGAGCAGCGCTGCAACCCCCATGCGTCACGTCATACCCCACTCATTCAGTCCATAACAGAGGAACCATTTGGCTAAATCTGAGTGGCCTACTCCTCCTCACTGCTGCCATGGGGCTGGCTCCCACAGCAGGGCTCCCTTACAAGGGCCTGCCCTGCCTCACCCCACTTCCAGGTGTTTGTGTCTCTGCTCAGGGATGGGAGCAACACTGCACCAGGGCAGACTGGGCTGAAAGGCGGGGGCTGATTGTAGTGTGGACTCGATTCTGGGGCCAGCAGCAGCACCAATGATGGCACATGCTATGGAAAAAAATGTCTGGGGGATGCCCCTGCTCCTCACTGTCTGCTGCAACAACAAAAAGCTCCTCCATGGTCCTTCTCATTCTGAACTGCTGCTGACCAGTTGTAGCACCTGTAGTCCTAAGTGGGAGGCTTGGGCCAGTGGCAAGAGGGGATGAAAGCATATCTCAGGGGCTTTTACTGCCACTTTGACTGGGTTTCAGGCAGGGGAAGGCCTTGATTTTGAATATTTTTTTGAAATACCAGAATGGAAGGAAGAAGTAATTTTCCACGCAGGTTGAACAGGATATCAGTGAGTGGAGCAGTTCAGTGAGCTACCAGGGGTTTCCAAAAAAATTTCTTTACCCAGAAATCTAAAAGTCTTCTGCAATTTGTGCTCCATGATAATTTTTCAAATGTCACCTACCAGGAGTAGAAGAAAATGAGGAGTAAATTAACCAATTTTTGGATTAGGACACGTACCTTTGGAAGTGGCAGAACTGATTCTCATCCCCTCCCCAAACCAGGCCACAGAAAGAGACATAGAGCACAAGAATGCCTGCTTTAGCAACAGTCATCTAAAATAGTCTTTCAAGAAGCCAAGGAGAAACCAGGATAAAAATGGACTTGCGATGGACATGCAATCACTCTATGGGACAGTAATTTGCTAGCCATAATATACATCTATAGCATTAACAGAATGAATGCACAACAAGCACTGACTGTCACAAAGAACTTTTCAAGTTTCTGAAGCCCAATGAACTTATAACCACTACTCAATGAGACAGTAATTTGGTAATCAAAGCATACACCTGTAGCATTACATAAGCGTTCCCCATTTTATAAAAAGCTGTACTTGCAAAAATATGCACTCCTGCCCACTACCCTTTACCAGTTTTGAAAGCTTTAATTGAAAACAAAGTTTGAAACTGTGTTTATATTTCAGTAGCGTCTAACTTTCTGTTCTCTGCTTGGCATCCAGTTTGGATACCACGCGGTGGCAGGGGACAATCCTGAGAAGAGGCAGGATGCCCTATGGGAATCCCTTGTATAAACACCCATTCCACTGGTATGTAAGATCTTCTTCCCATAACAATAATTTCATTGGGTCTAACCCAGAAATCTTGCCCTAACAAACCCAAGACTGCAATAAATAATAAATTTGGTTGACTCTTACTAGGCTGCGGATCAGTGCCCTGGCCCAGCTTCACTCTCTCTTTCCAGACTCTGTCTCTCTAAGCTGTTCCCTGGCTCAATCCCTGAACAGGGCCTTGGAAAATGGGCTCAGAACATCCACTACCCCATCCACCTGGGTGGGATGATTCAGGGCTTCAAGCTCCTCTGTCTGTTTCTGGGATTGTGAGTCCCTGTGGTCCCATCTGCTGCTGCACCCACCTCCCCTTCCTCCAGCCTCATGATAAGACACTCGCAGTTACAGAAGGAAGTCGTAAGATAAGGCTCTGTGCTGGGGGAGGTGCCAAGCATCCTATCAAGTTCTTCCTAGTAGGGGCATGTTACTAGAGCTGCTGTTAGTCCTTGGCCTTGCAGTACAGGCATTTCAGATGTTTTATCTGTTCCCTGCACTGCACTGTTGCCTGATAGATGCCTGACCCCACCAGCTCCCAGGAGCTTACTGCAGTTGGGATGACTATTCGTAGGGCTTCTGCTGAAATCATGGTCCTGAGTGTACTCAGACCAGAGGTTAACTAGCACCCTTGTGGGATTCTCTGGCCAGCTGACAGCACGCTGGAGGTGAACATTTCCAAATGGTGAGGCAGGACTGAGTAGGAGGGAGTTGTGGAAGTGGAGCAGCTTGTCTGGAAGGAGGAAAGGTTAAACACTGGGAAAGGTTATACGAACAGCAGGTAATTTCCAGTCCAAGGAGAACAAGTGGGAGGGAACTGAAGAGGTTGAAAGGCTGGAAGTTACAGGACAGGGAATTGGAATGACGGTGGAAGAGTAAGTAGACTCGAAGGTGGGTCAATGCATCGTCGCTATGTCCACACCACAAAGTGGGTAGGTAGAGAAGCAGGTCACATATCAACGTGTGGTCTTACTCACACCCCTGATGGGTATGCTAACTCAGTTTCTACATGCCTCTGAATGCGCGTATAAGGGCTCTGAGTGTGGATGATAAGATGTGGGGGAAAAACCCACAGCTTGACATGCAAACAGTCAGAAGAGTAGACATATCCGTAGATTGCCCAAGGTACCTGTAACAAATTCATCAAACATGCAGAACTTCAAGTATACACACAAAAATTCACTGGGCATGGTGTCCAAACAATCAGAGAATTGTTCAGGGAACTATTACTAAACGCAGCATTAAGTCAAATCAACATGGAAAAAGAATGCATTACTTTCAAACAGTTGCCCCCCTTTCCTTTTGCTCATCTGGCCCATAGGTTAGTATACAGCAGCTCTCGATGGTGATCACTCACGTACCTTCCCCAGGAAGCTTGCTTAAAAACGTGTAGTGTGCTGTAACTGTTTCTCCTCAAAGTTTGAGGATTATGATGTTAAATCTTGACTACTGGCTCAGCTGCTCCTTCTGCGCAAATAGCAGAATACTTTCCTAAAGAGCCAGGGTGTGTTCCAGTACTGACCTCTCCCTATGTTGGCAGATTGACCTGCGTTAGTTGCAGCCATTCTAACACCAAATGTGCCCAGAGAAAGTTGTATGAGAGATAAGAGTCCCCACTGCTCTTGAGAGTCTTGCTGAGGTTTTTTTTATTGTCCTCCTTTTAACTCTTCTCTTTGTTTTTCATTTTCCCTCCCTTCTGGTTCTGGCAGGGCTGACAAACTTTGATGAGACAATGGCCAGATGAAGCTAAGAGATAACAAGTAGGTATTTTTTCCATTTTCCATAGCAGTTTCTAACTAGCAATGATTATGTGTCACTTAGCTGCCTTCCTAATTTTAATGACTGGCTGTACTGATAACCACTGGATTTTCTGTTGCAATCCAGCTGTTCAGTGTAATTGCTGAATATTGTCTTTTATACTGGCTGTGGGGCCCAAAGGCGCATTAAATGAAGGCTCCTAAGGTGTATGTTTTAGGAAATCAAAATAAATTTAAGCTACTAAAAACTGTGGCAAACTCAGCATTAGTGCAATTCCATATTTTAAAGTGGATTTTCTATGCATATAAAAATGGTGTAGCTATCACTGAACACAGAAATCAATTTTTTTTAAATAAGCCAACTCAATGTCACTTAAATAAATCCAGGCAAAAGCATAGTTTGACCTAGCCAGGCATTTTATACTGAATACCAAAACCATCTTGTGCTTTTCAGCTATCCAGTTATCTCCGGTATTTGAGCAGGAGAACAGGATGGGCAGCCCTTGGCTACAGTGAGACATGTTGATTGGAAATAATGCCATGCAATAGCTGTGTCTACAGCTCATCAGCTAAACCAGCCTTACAAAACTATTGCTCACTCATCTGGGCTGAGCAATTTATTTGACAGGTGAATAAAATATCATTAATTATTTTTCTTCACCGTCCTGATAGAAAGCTGTTGAGCTGAGTGAAATTTGTGCTTGGGCTGATACATTTTCATGACAATTTTGCAAGGCTAAAATAAGCCTGTAGCAGCAATGAAAGGAGCAGCCCTGGAAATGAGCCCTCTGTCTGAAGTTTCCCTTGTATCTAATCATCTCGTTATCTCTGCTAGCAAGCGGCTACAATATATGTCATCTAACACATCATTTGACCACTACATACTTGAATCTTAAAAAATTATGTTTACTATAAACCGTGTTTAAAAAAAGACAACTGTGGAGCCTTATCTTACAATCCTTACTCAGGCAAACCTCCCACTGAAACCAGTACTAGTTTGGCTGGAAAAGGTCCTTTTCTCTCACAAGATGGCAATAAATATAGAAAACATGTAAAAAAAACACAGTTAAAATCTTTCCCTACATTATTAAAAATATTATTGGCCAAATTCCTCCCACCTCACCACCTTCCAAGAAGCCTGTGGAAGCTCAGAAAAGTGTGTGTGTGTGTGTGGGGGGGGGGGGAATAACACATCATAAGCAGCAAAAACACATGGCAAAATTTCTGGCTTGTATAAGGTCAAATAAGTTGCTGTGCCAAATGATTACATGAAGTTGTAGTTCAGAGACGAAGCGGTAAGAGCAGCAGATATACATGCACGGGAACCTGCCTTAGATGGAACAGTTTGCAATGTCATGTCTGGTAGCAATGATGTGCATGTGCTGAGATGCTCACAGAACATGCACATCTCCTTTGCAAATCTCATCAAGGCCAGGCTCCTGCAAAACACCCTCATGAATGAGTCACCAAGCCTGCAGAATATGATTGTCCAGGCACAGCAGATTTGCGCTGTCTTCCAGTAGCATATTTCTGCCCTTTTTCTGGCAGGTATATTTGCCAGAAATCGGAAACGATCGTAGGCCAAATTCTCAGCTGATGCAAATTGATACAGTGTCATGGACTTCAGTAGGGCTATGCAGATTTATAGCAGGAGAGGGTCTGGTTCTGAATCTGTAAGCAGTGAAATGACTGCATTATCTGCTAAAAAATCAAGTCAGGCCACCCTCTATGCTCTGACATTTTCTCTGAAATTTACTTAATAAGGTAATATTTTCTTCCAGTTCCATAAATGTAAATCAGTTGTATTGCATCTCATAAACTTTCTGCTTTAATTGGAAACTATTGGTCCATCTATACTGCAACTGCAGGTTAACGTGAATTATTTTAAGTTTTTCATTTTAATTATCTTGATTAACTTTCCTTTCCTTTTAATTTTATTAAATCTCATCTCTGGAAATGTCCTTTAATTCAAGACAATAAATAAACTTTTATTCAGCAAGCTGTGGAAGTTAAGGGATGTGATGCAAAGAAGATGCAACTCATTAAGCATTAATGTTACTAATACTCTTACACTAATTACCCGTTCATTAAGTTGATTGTTTTAGCAGAAAAGCAGGCTTCACTTCTCCCCTGGATCATCACATTTATTTACATGTGCCACAAAAAGGCAGAAACAGCAAAGATTAACAAAGTTAATACTGAAGTACTTCAGAGGAGGTAACATAGTTAAACATCTTTACTCATGGGAATTCATTAAGGTTTTTTTTTTTTTTTTGGATTTTAAAGGAAAAACTCCAGTTTTTTTTTTTCCTTTCAGACATTGTGTGGGTAGAGAATGATATTCACAACAACCCTCCCCCCCTCGCCCCCGCAACAAATCCAACCCTTCATCTCCACCTAAAGAGAAAGGGGCAAAGAAAATAAAAAACAAAAAGTGATCTAAACCAGCAATAATAGAACTATAAAGAGAGTTTGTATATCTCCCAAAAGGGAAAAGACTAGATACTCCATACTTACCTACATGCCTCCAGCTTCCATCCAGGACACACCACACGATCCATTGTCTACAGCCAAGCTCTAAGATACAACCACATTTGCTCCAATCCCTCAGACAGAGACAAGCACCTACAAGATCTCTATCAAGCATTCTTAAAACTACAATACCCACCTGCTGAAGTGAAAAAACAGATTGACAGAGCCAGACAAGTACCCAGAAGTCACCTCCTACAAGAGAGGCCCAACAAAGAAAATAATAGAACACCACTAGCTGTCACCTTCAGCCCCCAATTAAAACCTCTCCAGCTCATCATCAAAGATCTACAACCTATCCTGAAAGATGATCCCTCACTCTCACAGATCTTGGGAGACAGACCTGTCCTCGCTTACAGACAACCCCCCAACCTGAAGCAAATACTCACCAGCAACCACACATCAGTGAACAAAAACACTGACCCAGGAACCTATCCTTGCAACAAAACCCAATGCCAACTCTGTCCACATATCTATTCAAGTGACATCATCATAGGACCTAATCACATCACCATGCCATCAGGGGCTCGTTCACCTGCACATCTACCAATGTGATATATGCCATCATGTGCCAGCAATGCCCCTCTGCCATATACATTGGCCAAACCGGACAGTCTCTATGCAAAAGAATTAATGGACACAAATCTGACATCAGGAATCAAAAACCAGTAGGAGAACGCTTTAACCTGTCTGGTCATTCTATGACAGACCTCCAGGTGGCAATTTTGCAACAGAAAAGCTTTAAAAACAAACTCCAACGAGAGACTGCTGAGTTGGAATTGATATGCAAACTAGATACAATCAATTTAGGCTTAAATAGGGACTGGGAATGGCTGAGCCATTACAAACATTGAATCTATCTCCCATGTAAGTATTCTCACACTTGCTTCTTATCAAACTGTCTGTACTGGGCTATCTTGATTATCACTTCAAAAGTTTTTTTTCTCTTACTTAATTGGCCTCTCAGAGTTGGTAAGACAACTCCCACCTGTCTCTGTATGTGTGTATATATATCTCCTCAATATTATGTTCCATTCTATGCATCCGAAGAAGTGGGCTGTAGCCCACGAAAGCTTATGCTCAAATAAATTTGTTAGTCTCTAAGGTGCCACAAGTACTCCTGTTTTTTTTACTAGGGACTTTGCTATTGCCATTCTATTTTACATGGAAGGCACTAAGATAGTATGGTGATAGTCAACACTATAAAACTCTTAAATATGACATGGGGGTTATCTATAAATATGTATAATTTGTTGAAAAATTGGAAAGGGTTCGGCAAAGAGCTACAAGCATTATCTAAGGTCTGCAAAACATGCCTTACAGTGACAGACTTACATTCAAATCTATTTAGATTTTCCAAGGGCTGGTCTACACTAGGGTGGGCGATCGATCTAAGATACGCAACTTAAGTATCTAAGATCGAATTACCTGGGGTCCACACGGCGCAGGATCGACGGCTGCGGCTCCCCCGTCGACTGTGCTACCACCACTCACTCTGGTGGAGTTCCGGAGTCGACGGTGAGCGTCTTCGGGGATCAATATATCGCATCTTAACGAGACGCGATATATCGATCCCGGATAAATCAATTGCTCCCCGCCGATACGGCGGGTAGTGAAGACGTACCCCAAGAGAAGGTTAAGAGGTGACTTGATCACAGTCTACAGGTATCTCCACGCAGAATTGATTTCTGATATTTGTCGGTCTTTAATCTAGTGGGAAAAGGCATAATGGAATCCAACAGGTTGGAAGCTGAAGCTAGACAAATTCAGATTAGAAATACGATGCAATTTTTTAAGTGACGGTAATTAACCTTTGCAACAAACTAATTAGGGATATGATGGATTCTCCATCACTTTAAGTCAAGACTGGATGTGTTTCTAAAAGATATGTTCCAGCTCAGCCAAAAGTTATGGGTTTGATGAAGAAATTACTGGGTACGCTTCTATGGCCCGTGGTATGCAGGAACTCCGATAAGATAATTGTAACAGTCCCTTCTAGCCTTAACATCTGTGGATCTACAACAGGCCCAATTCTGACCTCAGTTATGTCGGTGCAAATTGGGAGTAACTCATTGTCAGTGATGTGAGGTGAGGCTCCATGCTAAAGTGGTAGGGAATGGATTAGCTATGTCTGGGTAGGTGGAGAAGGAAGAGTGAGCTAACTAGGAGTGATAGGGCTCAGTCTGAAGATAGGGGTGGAATCAAATGGTGCAGGAGAGAGGGCAAGTCTTGTGTTAGGAGAAATAGGTGGATGTGAGTCTGAGGTATCCAGGGTGAGACAGTGGTTGGATTAAGCTAAAAATCTCATATCAGCACTGATCTAGTGGTATCATCAGTTTACTCTGTCAGGGTTATATTTTTTAATTATGTTCTTAGCCCTTGTGGTTGCAAAGGAAAAACTGGATATATAAGGTGATGCAGCATTGTGCTTGGTCCTGTGTACATGGTAATGCCATCAGGTTGGGGGACACAGCTGAAATATTGCTTGGACTTGGACATCAGATAAGACTGAATTGTATTCCAGCTATTTTCTATAACCATTCTTCAGCCCTGGACTTTTATAGGGCTTTAGCATGATTCAGGGAGCCAGGTAACATGGCTGAATCCCAGCATCTGAACCGTGGCCCTGATCTTGCAAAGAGATGAGTACAGGCAGGCACACTCCTGAACCTGTGCAGCAACCCAGTGAAGTCAATGGGGCTCCATGTGGAATACAGGGCCGCCCTATGCATCTCTTCACAGCATGCAGCTCCCATGCTTGCAGCAAGTAGGGAGACTGCCATGCTGCCGCTGGATCCCTGAACATAGTAGAAACTACAGAGTAGACAGGACTATAGTGAGTCTGCACACCAGATGGACAGAAAACAATAGCTCAAAGAAGTGTCATGTTTAACTAGTTCACTGTAACTCACTTTAGTTAGTTAACTCACTCAGCTATTCTGGAACGGTGGGCAAAGATTACACAGGCGATTTTCACTTTTCATCCTCCACCCCCAGATGAAACACTGAGATGATAGTATCCTTATCCTAGTGGTCCTAATAATACCTCTCTCTTATAAGGCACTTTCCTTCCATAGATTTCCAAGTGCTTTACAAAGCAAGGTAGGAATGATTATGCCTATTATAGAGATGAGTAAACTGAGACAGAGAGGGGAAGTGACTTGCCCAAAGTCACAGATCAAGTTAGTGGCAGACCCAGGATTAGAACACAGAGCTCCTGAATTCTACTCTAGGGTCGCTGGCCCCCAGGATAACTGTTAAGAACTGCTCTATGTTTCAGTCATATCAAACATCAAAACTGGGGAAGCAATTCATCGAATGCTGTAATTAATACTAGTCCTTCACTACAATGCAGTCTAGTACATTATACTGTGTGAGTTCTTATGTCTTCCAGTTCTATTAGACTACATATAAAGAAAGGAACTAACTGAATTATTGTTCTTATTAGTATATTTGGCAAATTAGGTAAAAAAAAATCAATCCCAATTTAAAAAAATAGTTTAAGAATTCCAACTAATTATTTTTCATTTTTTTTTTCTTTTTTCTTTTAAATTTGAAACTGTTTAATTTATTTTAGAAATAATTCTTCCTCACTCCCACTTTCTCACCTCAAGCAACCTGGGTTCTGGACAGCCCAGGACTGGCTACTACTCGACATGATGGCTGGTTGATAATGACACTCTATTATCCTGCAGCTAGGAAGGAGGAATAGTTCTGTCATAGGCAAATGCGTATTGAAAATAATTACTGAGTATGATGATTGCCTGGTTTCAGCACCGTGTTGTGGGAGAGGGACCCTCCCACTATATTTTGTTTTATGCATCATGATTTATGATGTGCCCATAAAAGCCATATTGTCTGGCCCGTGGCAAGCAGTGTATTTTCGAAGGGCGCACAGTTGATTAATGTAGGGTTTTATGTAGAACTGAGCTTCTATAATATTGAAAGAAAATCTGAGGAGACCCAGGCTACTGCAGCGGTGTTGCAGTATATACAATAGGACCCTCTGCTTAATACCTGAAAATTAACATTCATTTTTAGCTTTAACTCAGAATTATTTTGTTCAGTAATGCTGTTCACTAACATAATGAAAATGTTATATAAATTAAATGTGTATATATGTTTATACGTAATCTTATTATAAATCAATTATTTATTAAACACATTTATATGCAAATGCGATAATTAACCAAAATTACAAAATGGCTATTCTAACTGACCATAAAAACCAGACCCAGAAGCCTTTCCATAGCCCCCAACCTCTCCCATCCATCACTGTTAGACCCAATAAAGAATTATGTTACTGAACATGTTTGAATCCAGCCACTTAGAATTCACAACAACAGCCAATCTTTTCTTGGAATTTCCAAAACTTCATTCTGGATAACAAATAAACTCAAATCTGGCAGCATAAACCGAGCTGAAGATGATCTAAGGAGAAAGGCAATCTAAGAAATGGTAAAGAAAAAAGATAAGAGATAAGTACTGTACATTAGCCTAAGCTGAAAATCAAATGCTGGAATTGGAATTGGAAAAGCTATAGCAGGGGAAGTGAATTGGAAAGGAAAAGCAAACATAGGGCTTAGACCTGCACCATTTGAAGTGGGTGGAGGGGGAGGAAGATTTGCCATTGGCTTCAGTGAGAGTAGGATTGGATCCATGGACTGGAAAGCTGGAATAAACAACAGAACTGCAATGGATCAGCTAGTTTAATCACTCAAATGTTGTTATTACTCATGTAGTGTTACAGGCATGATAGATGCTTTGTCGCTATTAACCTTTCAGTGCCGCACGGGAAAGGAGTCAGTATGAATTAATGGAATCACATCAGGGAATCCTGGCTTCTAGTATCCAAGAAATAGGTAGGAAAGTCTCAGAAAGATTCTGATTAAAAACACTTGGTACCAGTTCACACTTTCATATCCCTTTTTCTGATCTTACTCCATCCACAACACTCTTTGTCTCTCTGACCTTTTTTCCTTTTCTTCTCTTCTCTGTTTTGTTCTCACTTCCCTTTTCATCTTCCTTTCTTTTCCATGGGCTCTTCTTTTACTGCCGCAGCAGGAGGGCGCTTGGCAGAGCTGTGTGAAATCTACCATTTCTCTTCCATGGAGTTTTGCACGGGATTGGTTGCCGTAGTATACATTTCATCCCCTCTCTTTTTGTGCATTAATTTCAATTTAAACAAAATTGGCTATCTTCATATGGGGGGGAGGGGGGAACCAACAAAAAATCATGTTTCCAATACAAACCCCATCTTCACCTGAGAAATGGAATCCTTTTCACTTGTATATTAGGCCAGTTTTTCGCTCCAAAAATTGTATAACAGATCAATTTTTTTTTAAACCAAAAATGAGCCCATTTCAAATTTGTAGCAAAATGTGACAAGCTTTGAATTTTTAGTAGCTTTGGTTTGTGTTACAAATATCTTGCATATCTCTAGTTGGCATCAGCAATTAATCTGCTGGATTCAGAACAGGTTCATTGCATTCGAGCATTAGCACTAATTTGGTCTGGATTTTTTCCCTTATAAATTTTTCACCAAAATCTGTCTCAAGTACAAATCCTTCTAACACCTTGCTGCAATGTTCTGAGACTTTAATCTCTCTCGTGTTTTTTGAAATCATTGCCTGGAAGAAGCTGTAGACCCGACCTTCTAAAATAACAAACTCCAAACTAGAGAGAGGCCCAAATCAAAGCTCCTGTTCTGATCACACACAAATTTTGGATTTACCTTCATACTGATTTTGCCTTTACCATCCTAGCTCTGGGCCTGAGCTTTGAAGCTGGTCATTAATTTCTAATGGATGGAAACAAAACCCCAGATCCAAACCCCTTCACACTTTTGCAAAGTCCAGATCTCAACTTTACAGTTGGGCCTCACCTCTAATAATATACACTAACACTAAATGTCAACTTTGCAAGATGGCAGAGTCATGAGTGTGGGGCGGGACAAGGCAAAACTGTTATTTGAACTGTAATTAGTGCAAAACACACATCAATGTTAATGTTTTCTTCTGGACATAGTTACATGAGCTTTGGCTGAGTTGGGCCTCTTTAAAGCTTAATCGAATCTAAGAAGTGTATTGCATTTTTGTACATCATCTATATTGTTGCTTATTCAGGATAGTTTGCCAAAAAAACAGTTGACTCCAGTTAACCTCAGCTGGCTTTATGTGTCACACACACCCGCCCCCTATTGGCCAAAGAAGTAAAGTGCTAATGAGGTAGCATCCCTCATTCCTGTGTCTTCACCCTGCTCCTCCAAGGTGTTGCTGTTTTACAGTGATGTTCATTAGAGTGGAAATGGTTGACTTTAAAAAAGAAACACCAACTAAATTGCTAGGGTGTAGAATTTCCTTTCAGATCATAATTATAGGCGATCAGCCAAGTGTGTAATTAGTAAGTTGGGTGAAGGGTCTTTCCAGAACAATCAGCAGCAATTTCCCCCCTGCTGTTCCTTTCTCTGCTCTAGAGAACTTTTGTCAGCTTTAGTAGGTGTGGCCCTTTAAACCTTAAATGCAAACATGAAAACTCTTGTTGGATGGGGCCACGGTGACATAAATAAAAGGAGAGGCCGACAGTTGTCCAGAGCAAAATGACAGGCTTATTTCCAGACAGACCTGGGAGACTCATGCTGTAGCTGAGATTTGCGGTTGCACAGCAAAAAATGCCAAAAGCTGTCATTGTTTTCAAATATCAGAGGAACTGCTGGGGCCATTTTCTTGGAGCTATGAATAATTCATAGAATAATTCAGTGAATCCGGCCAGCAGGGTAGCTAAAAATAACTGGGTAAACTGAGTGCTTGTGACCTGAAATGAAATCTGTGGTGTGGGTAAGGGATAAAAAATCAAAACAACTGCCCCACCTCCATCAAGGAAAGGTGTCAGTCTATAAAGTCTTATTTGTTTTTATATTGAAGCAAAATAAGGGTCTTTCTTTTAAAAGACCTCCCCACTTACCTCAGGTGGCTGCCTTTGGTTATAAGAAACAATGTTTCCCGTAATTATTAAGGGCTGGGGCTTTGGTTCAGGGCTGGGGCTTTTTCTGTAGAGAATGCAACCTCTGAAGGGGCACAACTTGTACTGTGGTGTCTGAGTAACAAGGATTAACTCTTGCTTGCTCAGGTGCCCCTCCTCTTTCCCCAGTGATCAAAGGAACAGATATCAGAGTGGCTGCTCTGCGAAGGTCAGGCTCTGCACTCAGTGTCAAAGAACTGGGCTGAACCAGAAGCAAAGTTTTTCTGCTGCTTTCTGGTTATGTAACTTAGGCCCCAGCCCCCAAAGGTATTCATGCTCCTAACTTCCATTGAAATCAATGAGAGTTGGGTTCCTAAATACCTCTGAGGATCTGGGCTTTAGTAATAAACATTCTCCCTTGGTAAACAGACTTTGCTGACTGTGACTGTATTTGAATTTTCTACTCAGTCATTCCACTTGCTCATTCCCCACTCTCCAAACACAGGCAGCCAAATTTGGCTCATAAGCAGATGAAGGTGCAACTCCTTTGGAGTCAGCAGCCTGTTCCTGCATATGCATGAGGTCTTAATTTGACCCGGTGTATGTGTATTTGTATTAGATTCTGTCTGGCCCTTGCATAGGTGTTTGGGAATTGTAGGGCACAAGCAGCTTTCCCCCCCTTCTTCACTCAGCTTTACACCACTTGCAAAATGGCTAGACACGATCACAGTCTGTGTACGGATGAGCACAGTGACTGCTAACTCTTACCACCCCATCGAAGGCAAGGAGAAACAGGAAGTGGGCAGGGCCATGGTTGCCTCCCCAGCATACCAGCTGACAGAACTGTCCATTTACAGAAGGGGACTGTGGCAGGGTGCTGGTTGAGAAGCCCCAGTCAGGGTGAATAGCCCTGTGCCTGTCTGGTAACTGGCTGCACCTGCCAGTCTTATTAACCCGGAGCTATAAAGGCTGGGGGAAGCCAGCGAAAGGGGTGGGAAAGGTCAGGTACAGGAGGAAGTAGGAGCCTCCTAGTCTGTTGCTGGCCAGGCCTGTTGTAGGCAAAGTAGCTGTGAAGCCTGTATATAGTTGGGAACTGGTGGAGGGAAACCTTTTGAGAATAAAGAGTACGGGTGTTGCACCAGACTGAAGTGTCCCTGACTCATTGAAGAGGAAGGCCCAGGGGATGAATACCCAAGGGTGTGGTGTGAATCCTGTTACACGTGGGGGCTTGTCCAGAATTTGAAGCCTGCCAGGGTGTGGCAACCCGAAGATGGAGAGAACCTTGCAGTGGCTAGCCAAGCAGCAGGAGGAAATGCAGAAAGCACTGCAGGCCTTCCAGCAATCCCACCAGGTGGAGAGGCAGGCCTTACTCGCCTGGCAGGCCGAACAGCAGGATCTGGACTCCAGGACTTTATCAGGGACCAGGCCAATGTGCAGC
Organism: Trachemys scripta elegans; assembly: GCF_013100865.1. Classification (NCBI taxonomy): domain Eukaryota; kingdom Metazoa; phylum Chordata; order Testudines; family Emydidae; genus Trachemys; species Trachemys scripta. Next base: position 83,031,430 of record NC_048299.1, read on the forward strand.
AGCAGCTCCTGCAAAAGTTGGTGAGTCCCCTGGGAGGTGATGGTGCCCGGGCTAGGCCTATGTAAAATGGGCCCCGCTGATGACCCCAATGCCTTCCTTTGTACGTTTGAGCGGGTGGCCATGGGTGCCAGGTGGGATAGGGCAACCTGGGCCCTATGACTGGCCCCTTATCTGGCTGGCGACGTGCAGGCTGCCTATATGGCGCTAAACAATGAACAGGTCAAGGACTATGACACGGTGAAGGCGGCCGTCCTAGACCGGGTGGGACTCTTGGCAGAGAAGTACCAACAGAAATTTCGGTTGGCCCAGTGAATGGGGGGTTTGTGGCCCCAAGCCTTTGCCCAGAAGCAGATGGACTGGGCCACACATTGGTTGCAGCCGGACAGCCACATGGTGGGGGAAATCCTGGACATGGTGATCCTTGAACAGTTTGTACAGGGCCTCTACAGATCATGTGAGTCTGGGGCCGGTGACACCAGCTGAACAAGGTGGAGGCCGCTGTTAAATGTATGGAGGAGTACATGGAGGTGGATTTTCCTCAAAAGGAGGATAGGATAGTCTATGACCTAGAGTTGGGGAGGAAAACCTGAGACCCCCTCCTCACACACCCCCGGCAGAAGCCTGGAGAAGAGGAAGGAGGAGACCAAGGGAACTCTAGTTGCCCGGGGCAGCTTGCATACTGGTGTAAGCGGGGGAATGGTCCCGCTATTGTGGGGAACTTTCCTGGCCTCTGCACTACCCTGGTGAAGTGGGCTAGCGAAAGGATCTGAGTCCTCACTCCCACTTCCTTTACCCAGAGGCCTCCCTGCCCTTGCGGACTCCCCTTCCACTCTCCTGTCTGGCAGTGTCCTCGTAAACCCCGACAGGGCTGGATCCAGGATTCCTGGGGCACTCGACCCCCAACCCTGCTGTGGTCACCCAGGACAGGGGCTAGAGTGTCCCCACTCCAGGGTACTCTCTCTGCACTAGGCACCTTCCTGATCCACTGATCATTTCATACAATTTAAAGCAAATACAAGTTGTTTGTTTAACAATTAATTAAAAAAAAAAAAAGGAAAAATGGGAAAGGTTAAAGGAAAACACATCACCCTGCTCTGTGGCAGGGAACATCACAAACAGTGTCTCTGGAATGTCAGGGCAGTTCAGTCTGTTTCTTGTAGGTCCCAGGCTCCTTCTCAGGCCCTGGCTGTGCTGCAGAGATGCTGTGGTTTGGACACTTGCTCTGGCGGTGGCCACACGCTCTCAGGCTCTAGGTGGCAAGACCTTCTTCCCAGCGTTGCCCCCGTCCTGACAGGGTTATGATCCCCCTCCAAGTCTGGCCTGCAGAGCCTCTTGGCTGAGGCGTCTCCCTGCGCTGGGCCCATTGCCCAGGGTCCCCCTCCTTTCCCCAGCTGCTCGCCGCACCCAGCTCCGGACTGCTCCAGCCCCACTCTGCCACAGCACGGCTGCTGCTCTGCCTTCAGCTCCCTGGGCTGCTTCTCTGGCCTCCCTGGCTCTGGTTGCTGCAGCTCTGCCCCCAGCACAGCTCTGCTCTGCAGGCTGCTTCTGTGACTCTGCTCCCAGATCTGACCTGCTTCCTGGCTGCTGGTCTGACCCCTCTGGCTCTGGTCGCTGCAGCTCTCCTCCCAGGGCAGGTCTGCTCTCTCTGGGCTGTGCTCTGGCTTTGGGGCTGCAGCTCTGCTTCCAGCTGCTTAGCTTGGGCCCCTGTTCTCTCCTTAGCTCGGCCCCACTCTGTCTGACTCAGGCAATTCCAGCTCACATAAAGGACGGGACCCCCCTGGCCTCCTGACTCTCTGATTACCCTGCCCGCCCTGTCAATCAGGCTGATCTGGAGCATTGGCCTCTCCCCATTGTTCCTGGGGACTGTCAGTCTCAGGCTACTGATTTCCTATCAACCCTTCCCTTTTTAGTGCTGGGAGCTAGCAACCAAAACACCCCCACTGAATGTTAGTAAGGGGGCAACAGTCCCCTTACACTGGCAATGTGGATGGCCAGGACATAAATGCAGGGACTGCCCGGAGATGGAATGCAGCCTAGTGGAGTTTTGCAGCTGGACTGAGGTTGGAGGGCAAAAAAAGGGGCGAGGACTGGCCACCATCCCCGTGTGAGTGGGGAGGAAACCCCAGAGGGGCTTGGTGGACACGGCCTCAGCCCGCTCCCTCGTTCAGAGGGGGCTGGTACCACACTGGTTTATCCCTGGGGCAAGGATGTAACTGGAATGCATCCATGGGGATTGGAAGCCCTGCCCTGTGGCCCAGGTGCCCCTGGAAGTAGGGGGCAGGTTTGCCTAGCAACCAGTTGGGGTAGTAGAGGGGGTACCGTACCCCGTGGTACTGGGGACAGACTGGGATCCCTTCCCAAAAGGGAAAGGAGGCTGTCGGAGGGGATCCACTGGCAGGAAGATGGGAGGGACTCTGAAGAAGGGAGGGGAAACCCCTACACTAGTAGATCCCAGTGAGGGGGAGGGCTCAGGTCCCCAGGGAGAATGAGAAACAAACCCTAGATGACAGAGCCAGAATGGAGACAGGAGAGGAGGCGCCGAAGGAGTGCCCCAGTATGGAACACCCAGGGAAGGGGACTCGAGGAATAGAGGAGGAGGGCCCCAGGGAAGGCCTGAAAGTAGAACCCCCAGGCAGGGAGATCTGGACCCCCCTGGGCCAGGTAACTGAACCTGAGGCTCTGGGCAGCCTGGGTGAAGCCCAGACTAACCTGGCACCCCTGCTGGAGGGACGGGGGAGCAGCCGGGAGGACACCCCCAAGGCTGTAAATGGAGTGAGGACCTGTGGGTAGCAGCAGAACAGGTACCTACCCAGTGTACCTTCTGTGAGTGGGGGATGGACAAACCCTGTATAAAGGACTCTGGGGATCACCCAGTGGGAGGCGGTGGGCTTCCCTGGAGTAACCTCACAGGCAGGGGGAGAAGAGGCTGGACCAGGCCCCTCCCACTGGTTGCTTACGGGGGGAGGTGTGTGGCGGGGTGCTGGTTGAGAAGCCCTTAACCAGCTACTGCCACTCCAGCCCCACTCCAGTCCCAATCAAGGGGAATAGCCCTTTGCCTACCTGGTAACTGGCTGCACCTGCCAGTCTTATAAGCCCGGCGCTATAAAGGCTAGGGGAAAGCCAGAGAAGGGGAGAAAGGTCAGGCACAGAAGGAAGTGGGAGCCAACTAGTCTGTTGCTGGCCAGGCCTGTTGTAGGCAAAGTAGCTGTGAAGCCTGTATATAGTTAGGAACTGATGGTGGGAAACCTTCTGAGAATAAGGGTATGTCTACGCTGGCAGAGTTACAGCGCTGGCAGTTACATTGCCACTCAGAGAGCACTGAAAGGAAACCGCTATTGTGTGTTCACACTATCAGCTTCCTGCACAATAGTGTTTTCACACTTGTGGCACTTGCAGCGGTATTCGGAGCAATGCGCTCTGGGCAGCTATCCCACAGAGCATCTCTTCCTCTTCTGCGGCTAGGAATTGTGGGAAGGTGGAGGGGGTCGCGAGGCATCCTGGGTCCTGTCCCAATGCCCTCTTCTTGCTGTCCCGCCACTCCTTCAATTCTTGTTTTTTTCGCCGTGGAGTGCATCATGACCTCTCTCAGAAAGTCCTCTTTAGTTCTTCATGGCTGCTTTCTAATTCTGAGCAGCCATTCAGCTGGAGATGATAAAGAGGGAGGCTGGGCTCTCAAGGTCATATCTGTGAAGCCAAAATGCAACATTTTACAGAAGCAGTATTGTTTGCAACACAGAGACCACTGATTCAGTGATTTAAAACACAGTCACTATTCACATACCTATCACTAACTGGCTGACCCCAGGCAAGCATACATGAGCCACAAGACCCCCAAAATGGTGAGTAACCACAAGGGCAGGGGAAATCAGTGTTCCAGGACCGTACTGTACACTGGGCACGTGGTTTTTGGGGAGAGCCAGCACTGTACAGGGGGGCCTTATAATCATTACTGTCCCCACAATTTCCACGGGCTGTGTTCATTACGGAAGATATCTCACTGCTGAGGGTGAGCAGGAAATCAAGGGAGGGTCTTCTCCAAGACTGCGGTTTCCGGCCTGGCCCTTATGCGGCTCACTGTTTGCAGCAATGGTCCCCCCCTCCAGTGACGGCAGAGTGGCACGGGAAAGCTACCCTTAATAAGGCAAGAAACAAAGTAGCTCTGCCAAAGAACCTGCGGCAGTGGATTGCCCAGTAACACCATGAGAGTTTCCTGGAGATCCCTCAGGCAGATTCCCATGAAGTGAGGGAGTCAATCAAAACCTGTTCCACCGCTCAGACTAGGAATGTGGTGGTACACGCATCATACAGACACAAGCCTGCTTTCTGCAACCCTCCTGCCCCAACAACGCGCTTCAGCGATTCCCAAAATCAAAGCCACTTACTAGGGGCCTCCTCTCCTGTTTGCGCTTCGCCAAGCTCCCACAGCTGTGACTGGTTAGCCTCCTCTAGGGTAGAGAACAGCTCCTGGCTGCATACATCTCTGGCCTCCGAGTCGTACTCTGTCTCTGGGTCCCCCTTCACATCCTCATCCAAGATTTCCTCCTCATGGCTTGGTCCACTCTCGACTGGCACACGAGCCACCGGAGTCTCCACAGTGGCCTTCACAGTGGAGGTGGGGTCGCCATCAAGTATCTTGTCCAGCTCTTTGTAGAACCGGCAGCTTGTGGGTGCAGCACTGGAGTGGCGGTTTGCCTCCTGCGCCTTGTGATAGGCATTCTGCAGCTCCTTCACTTTGATCCTGCACGGCAATGTGTCCCGGTCATGGTCCCTTTCTGTTATGCATCATGAAATCTGTCCATAGGTATCATAATTTCTGTGGCTGAGGCGCAACTGGGACTGGATAGCCTCCTCTCCCCAAATGCTGATGAAGTCAAGCAGCTCGGATCGCCTGGTGCGTGGAGCAGGCATGGCCACCTGGAAAGATGTGCTGAGACCACTGCATGTGTCACCAAGCAAACAGGAAGGGGACTTTCAAAATTCCCAAGAAATTTATGGGGTGTGGGTGACGGTTCGTTACCTGAGGGCAGGACAGTAGAGTTCAAACTGATGACCGGAGAGGCAAGAACAGGCATTGTGGGACACCTCCCAGAGGCCAATTGCAGCGCTGTAATCGAACAGGGCGTCTACACTGGTACTGTGGCTCTGTAGTCCCGGTGCAGAAAGCTGTACACCTCTTGTGAGGGTGTTGTTGTTTTTTTTTTTACAGTGCTGCAACTGCGTAGTTTCTGTGCACTAAGTGGCTTGGCAGTGTATACACCTCGGGAGTTACAATGCAGAAAGCTGCTTTACTGCACAGAAACTTGCCCAGTGTAGACAAGGCTTAAAGAGCATGGGTGTTGCACCAGACTGAAGTGTCCCTGACTCATTGAATAGGGAGGCCCATGGGCTGAATACCCAGGGGCACAGCGTGAACCCTGTTACAGGGACATACTGCGTTATTAGGACCCCCACTCCTCGAAGCAGTGTGTCTGCTAGAGCTGAGCTAGTTGAAACATTTCATTTGCAACATTAAGTCAATGAAAAATAGCTTTGTCTTAAAATAGAAATTTCCAGGGAAAATAGCTCTCCCCCCGGAAACATTTTCATTGAAAACCTGAACATCAAAGAAAGTTCAGGGTTTTTGCTCTAAAACTGAAACATTTCAGTTTTCAGTTTAAAAAAAAAAAACTTTTTTTTTTTTTTTTTGGCTTTTCAGTTTTTCGACAAAAACCTGAAAACTCGTGAAGAATATTTGGACAAAAAGGAAAGTTTTGAATTTTTTCCTCTGAACACGAAGCATTTCACAACCAGCCATAGTCCTTGCATTCCCTTTGTCTGTGGGCCCATGCTGCATTTCTGGTCTGGGCTGCATTCATTGGTGCCATGATGCCTACAAAAAAAACTTGGCAATGGTTAGGCCGCTGGTGTGTCAAGACTGCTGCCCATCATGCTGACTAAATATTGTTTTATTGTTTCTTTGTATTCCCACATTGGTCTGTCTGGGCCCATCTGTGGCCTCTTGTCATAAACGTAGACTGTAAGCTCTTTGGGGCAGAGACTGCCTTTTAATTCTGTGTTTGTACAGTGCCTAGCACAATGGGGTCCCGATCCCTGACTAGGGCTCCCAGGTGCTACAGTAATACTACTACTAATAATAATTAATAATTCACCCAAGATTATTCCCAAGGGGGAAATTTGGAAGATGTTTCCAAACAAATGGCGCTTTCATTATTTATTCACGGCTAACGCAATATTAAAAATAAAAGATAGTAGGAATTTTAACAAAGCTGCAGCTGCCCATTCAAATGAACTTCCTGTAGATACCAAAACAGGAGTTAATAATGTTGGCACTTGGCAGCCTTAACAGCATTTGCTCCCAGTAAATGGCATCTTGTTCTAACGTGGGTGATAGTTTCCTTGAGATGCTTTTCCTTGTTTTCTTGAATAGCTAAAGCTGCAAATTTGTCGCATGAGTGACACAGCAGCATAAATGATATATAGAAAAGCCAGCGATCTCTGGATGAGACTATGCGGCATGGGGTCATGTGCTCTGTTTTCCAGTTGTGAATTCAGTCCAAGCTTCTTTTTGTGTGACACTTTGAATGCGAATGACTTTTCGCTGGGATGTGTGCCTCAGCTCTTTGATTTGTGTACAAGTTTTTTCTCCTCCTTTAACGGTGATGTGCATTGAATAAGTTAGTGACGGTGCGTGCCTCCTTTCTGGACTGACTGGGAACGGGTTAATGCTGTTGGAGTAAAGACTTCACTGTGTACCCAAGGATTATCAGGATGTAACAAGGCTGGGCTGGCTGCCAGGAATTAAGTTGTCTAGCATTGCTAGAAGAGGATGATGGGGTTGGGTGGGTTAAGTTTTGGGGAAGCTAAGCAGCTTGAACTCTCCTTGGACGATGCTAACCATAAAACATCTTCTTCCTGGCAGGATTGAGCCTCGGCCGCAGAAAGCTTCTTGGAATGTTGCCAAGGTTCTGACTATGGGACGTTTGGTTTGTTTATCTCGCCAAGCCTCCAAAAACCAAGCTGTAGGAAACAGGCCCAGTGTATATGGCGTTGGCCTGGGACTCTGACAAGCTGGATTCTATTCCTGGCTCTGCTGCCACCCTGGGTGGTGATCTTGGGCAAGTCCATTTATGGCCTGGTGCTTCAGTTTCCACATCTGTAAAATGGGGATAATGATACTGACCCTTCTTTGTAAATGTTTTGCGATCTATGGATGAAAAGTCTTACATAAGCGCTCCGGGCCATCAGTGATGATGTGAAAGGCCTAGCCCTGCTTCCTCTTCCCTCCGTACCCCTGGGGATTGTCAGAGTGCAGAGAATGAGATGCCTTTTCCCTAGCCAGCAAAGGGAGAGTAGGGTGGTGCAGGAGCCTCTACACCAACTGCGGAGTCCCCCTTGGCTTGGGTAACCTTCCCCTGGGGAGCTAAGATGGCTTTGGGATAGATTTGTTTCATCATAGTGGTGCAAAAGTACCCTAACATGCAGAATGCAATCTCCCCAAGCTATGGAGAAGGGATTGGTCTACAGTACAGTACCAGCTTATGTCAGTATAACTATATCGCTCAGGGAAGTGGGAAATTCCACACCCCTCAGCAATGTAGTTATACTGACCTAACTGCTAGTGTAGGTAGCACTATGTCGACAGGACAGCTTCTCCTGTCAACATAGCTACTGCCTCTTGGGGAGGTGGAGTACTTACGCTGATAGGAGAAGCTGTCCCATCTGTGTAGGCGGCATCTTCTCTAAGCGCTGTAAGTGTAGACAAGCCCTAGGTTAGGTGAGTTGGTACACCAAGCTCCCTGACTGCTTGGGTCAGTGTGTGGGGAAGAATTTAGCCCCTAGGAAGCAAATACTTCCCAGGCATACTGAATGAAATACTGCCATTAGCACAACTGCAAGTCCTCTTCAAGGGCCAATACTGCCACATGATTTATCTGTGGGTGCCTTTTGAATCTGCTCAGTATAACAGGTTTGCATCTTAATTAAATACATCTTCCCAGTCCCACAAAAGAGAATATACATGTGTTTAACTGATCCAAAGCCACATTAGTCCTTATGCAGTATAATTTTAGCTGTGTTGGTCCCAAGATATTTAAGTTCTTGGGCATCTTTTGATTTTGGCAAAGTAGTACATACAAAAGGTGCTGTTCCTGATAAATACAATTGCCTTGTCTTATTCATGAAAGTGATAAAAACAGAGAACTGCAGAATGTCATATTGCAGAGTGGGCATGAACTACAGACCGTATAGAGAGAATCAACGCCCTCTAATGTTGAAAAGGAAAATGGTGGGGGAATATCTGCTTCTCTGCTTTTCTGACCCTTCTTTTCCGGCAATTGCTGACTGTAGCTTTGCACATACCAGATGGCCTGGTTTATTTGGTCACAAGCTTATTTATCTTGCTGAGTGAATTTTTGTCATGATGGCTTGTAGGGCAGGGCTGTATCTCTGCTGTCCTCACCAAAACATGAAGCAGAAAAACAGCCATGCAAATCTTTGTGCATTTTATTTCCAGCATGAACGGGTGTTGATGGAGTTCCAGATGGCTGAGGCACAAGTCCTTTGGCTTGCCAACACCCAAAGGGTCACATTGCCACCTGCTCTGTGAAATGTACCTTGGCCCATACATTTTGATTTGCAAAGATCACGCTTTATGCTATGTGATGATGACCCTGTATTCCTTTTCCAGCAAACATTAAGATGCAGTTATTTACTAGCTTTGCTTTTCTTGCTTGCTGCCTATTTGCAGAAAGATCTTTGGCAGCCTGACATCTTGAATTCTCACTTGCTCACTGATTTTATTCCTCACACAAAACCAGGCAGCTCACCTACATTATCTTTTATTGACACATCCCTGACAATGAAATGGTTGTTGCTGGGGCTGTTAGGAGAAGCCTTTGCATGCTGACATACAGAATATATATAGAGAGAGTGTCTTGCTTTAAGCTTTTTGGAAAATGGAGGCATATCTCATTATCTAAGATGATAGGATTATACTCTGGAGAGTTTAGCTGTTTGAACTATTATTCAACCCCCTGCTTCCCAGAAATCTCTTCTGAGTTTAAAAAACTGGTACTGTAAGAAAGATTCCTATTCCTACAGGCTAAATCATTTTAGTGTGTGAGCTGTATACATTTGGATTTCAAACCGTGTCATTCTAAGTGGTCTGTTCTCTTCTTGCTGCATGCAAGTTACTTATACTAATAGGATTTACACATGCGCATCTAACCAAGAATAGCCTCTTTTGACCAGAGCGGTTAGCCAAAAATTCAGTCTTGAGGATTGTTTCAGCTAGGAAGGAAATTGATGATGGAGTCAGGTATCTTTGGTGCAATACTGTTTATTTGCAAATAATGTAAAATATCCTGGTTCCTTGAACTCGGGAGGAATGAAACCGGAGACAGTTTGTTTGGTTGGTTTTTCGCTCATGGTTCTAAGGCTCTTTCAATCAGCACTCAGTCCAAAATATCTCTCTCTCTGCTTTTTCTTAGGCCATGCGCGCAGAGCTTGTCTATGGTGCTGCTTCACTGCTCTCTCAGCTTGTCTGGTCTTTTCTGCTTCTGTTTCACAGAAACACAAACCTTCACAAAGCAACACCGAGCAAAACCCCTCCCCTCACATGTGCCTTTGTTTTGCGCAGTGACCTGTGCCTATGACTAGGGGAGAGGCCATTACCGTTTCAGCTCTCTGGTTACACAGAGGGCCTGATTGGCTTCTTCAGTACGGCCAACCTCAAAAGATCAAACCATGAGTGAGATCCCCTCCGGAGATTAAAACAAAACCGTAAGTTGGAAGCTCCAAAATCAAGAGATTGGTCCCCCAAATCAGGAAATTTTGTTTAAAGCAAAACATGTTTTTAGTCTGTCTTGTGACTTTTTTACTGCCCTCTGTTCCTCTGCCAACGTTTGCGATCATTTCCAGTTGTAAATTCAACTTTTTAATGCACATACAAATGTAAGCATCTTCCTGGTTGCGCAGATGGCCCTGTCGCCCTCGCCTCGCCCTTAAGGTAGGGGAACTGCCATCCATTTACTATTACTGGCTTGACCTAGAGTTTAAGGCCAGAAGGGAGCACTAGATCATCTAGTCTGACCTCCTGTGTATCAAAGGCCACTACTACCTGCACGCTAACCCAACAACTGAAGCAAGACCAAAGTATTACATCCCACAGGAAACTAGACTTTCATCAGGGAAATGATAAAGTGAGATATACCCAGATAATCCTGGCAAGTGACCTGCATCCACATGCTGCAGAGGAAGGCAAAAATCCCCAAAGTCCCTGCCAATCTGACCTGAGGGAAAATTCCTTCCCAACCCCATATACGGCAGTCAGTTAGATCCTGAGCATGTGGACAGGAATCAGCCACCCCGAGCCTTCTCTACCTCCTGCTGCCCCAGGATTTCTCTACCTGAGACACAGACACAGCACTTCCCCTTCTGCCGTCCCTGGGCTTCTCCTCTGCCTGGGTCCCAGCAGCCCCACTTCCCCTTCCCTTGCCTGCTAGTCCCAAGGACTCCTCTTCTGGCATAGGGCTGTACATGAAAGCAGGGCTCAGTGGCAGGTCAGGTCAGTGTCCTCAGCCCCACAGCTCTCAGACAGGCCCTCAAAATTGCAGGATCAAAGGAGTTTCTCTTATTAGCACAACAGCTCCTCCTGTAGGTCCCATATCTTGTGATCAGTTTACCAGAGTTGGCAATGCTGCCCTCCCCTGGCTGCTCTGAGGGAGCTCCCCTTTCCCACCATCACAGCTCAGCTATCCTGTCCATCTCCCACCACCCTGGCTCTCCTCTGCACCACCATCAGCCTCCCTCCTGCCCCCCACTGGCACTTCTCTTTAGACTTATTTCTGCTACTAAGCAGTAGTAATAGCTAGATATCTATTGTATTTATATACCCGTTAGCATAGTAGCTGACTACCTTTTATGTATTTATTCTCACAACACCCCTGTGAGGTAGGGCACTGCTATTCTCTGAGGCATAGAGAGGTTAAGTGACTTGCTCAAGATCACATAAGAAGTCTGTGGCAGAGCAGGTCTTCCGAGTCTCGGGTAACATCCTAGCCACTGGACCATATTGATGGCCACAGAGAGCAGCACTCTCATGAGTGAAGAATGTGGAGGGAGACATCACCTTGTTCTCCTGGAACTGCTTTTTACTTTTCACTGTTCACCTATACTGTGAGGCCTCCAGCCTGTTGTGTGCCTCTAATCAGTTTGAAGGATGTAGTATTGAAATTTACCCGGTGTTCTAAATATTTCCTGTCCCTTCGTTGCTCCAGTCCATACGCCCATTGTTCTGACCATGTCACCTAGTCTTTGCTACTGTGCTCTTCCCCCCCACTGCATCAAGTTCAAGCATACTGTCAGTGCCTTTAATTCACTAGAAAACTCACTCTTCATGGCTCTGCCTTTATCTCTTTTCACATTCCTTCCTCCCCACAAAGGAGGTCGGCCCCTTCCCTCTGGTTGTCAGAGTCCTGTACATCTCTGTTTCATCTTCCAAGTGTGGAACACCCTTCATGATTCATCCCAAGAGCGTAGAGGTAGAGGTGCACTGCTCCTCCAGACCTCTTCCTCCTCATCTGATGGTGTCAGGCTTTACCATGCAGAAGAATCTGAAGGGGGAAAAGCAGGCGGAGCTGGCGCATCTGCCTGAGGAGATGGAACAGCATCAGCACCTGATGGGAGAAGAGTTGTCCTAGCAGGGAGTCCCCTGTTGCCACCTCTGAAGGAAGATGTGTTCCCCCTGCTCCCCCATAGATGAAGGGAGAAGAAAGACAAACACGAGATACTGGGCAAGGGGAATTACAAATCAGAAGACTGATCAAAGCCATGATTTTATTAATATATATCATGATTTTTGTGCTAAGTTCATGAGTTTTTTGGGCCCTGGTTCACAATTTTTTAACTTCAAGGGTTGGCAGTAGTCTAACTTCTTTCAAGGAACATTAATCAATCAGCCACAACACCCACTAAAATTCCTTAAGACAGTTTACCTGGGCTTTGCTTTATTTTTTTGCCTCTAATCTTGCCAAGTACCTTCCATCGCAGTTCTTTTCTTTCTATCCTCAGTGTACTGAAATAGTTAAAGATTGAGTTTTGCCTGCATAAAGGTTGAAGGAGCCACACCTTGGGGAGTGTTAAGAAAGAGTAACAAAAATGAAATGTGCACATCCCATAAATAGTTTTTGAACAGCTTGTTCATAATTGCTTGTAAGAGTAGGGAGATGATTTTACCTCTGTATATGGCATTGGCAAGACCGACCATGGAACAAACTACCAAGGGAAGTGGTGGATGCTCCCATCTTGAGCTGAAGACAGCAAGAGATGGATGTCTCTCTGGAAGATATACGTTAGTCTAGCATAAGTTGTTGAGCTAAATACAGGGATAAATGGATCTCTGTGGCCTGTATTACACAGGTCAGACAAGAAACGTTGGAAGGCCAGAAGGGACCATTAATCGATGAATAAGGGACTTGATGCTGCTGGGTGCTGTGCACTCTGTCCCAGAACCGGTGTAATTATCTCAAATGTTTCTACTATTTCATACTATTGTATATACTTTCTTCTTCCAAACCTTTCCATTTGAACTTTTTAAAATGGCAATATGTGGTGAGATTTGTAGTTACACTTGTTGTCTATTGTGAGTCATAGAACCATAGACTTTAAGGTCAGAAGGGACCATTATGAGCATCTAGTCTGACCTCCTGCACAATGTAGGCCACAGAATCTCACCCACCCACTCCTGTATCAAACCTGTGTCTGAGCCATTGAAGTCCTCAAATCATGGTTTAAAGACTTCAAGGTGCAGAGAGTCTATGCTTCTGGACCTGATTCTGCTCCAATTGCAGGGCCAGATTTTCTGGTACAATCTGACCACTTTGCACCACAGAGGTGGCACAAAATGTGGTATGGAGATGGCCCAGAATGCCAGCTTTGCTGGGAGTGTAGATTCTGTACATGGACAGCGGAGAATTCTTGCTCTGGAAGAGACCTCACTGCTGGTATAACCGAGCAGAGGTGGCCCCTCTTCCAGGCACCCCTGGTCACTCCAGGGTCAGTAATGTGCAAGGGGATGGGTGAGGGATTGTTGGGTCAGGGTTTGTGGCGGTGCCAACTTCCTGATACTCCTCCCCATCTCTGCTCAGATGCAGGAGAGAATTGAGCCAGAAGTCAATGACAAAACCCCTGCTGACTGCAACAGCTCTAAGTATGCAATAAGATAAAGTGTAATCATAACTATTCAGCAGAGATTGTGCAAAGACTCAAGCTGGGACATATTATAGGAGAGGAGTTTAAATATCCTCAGTAAAATAACTTAGATGCAACAGGAGAGTAATGGACATGCATGTCCCAAATAATAGACTTCCACAGCAAGACAAATAAAAGATTATTGAGAAAACATTGAGAACAGCCGACCCAATGATTTCTGATTATGGACTCTGCAAATAGGAGCATCTTTCTTTCTGAAGTCAGTTAAGACTCATTCTCTATTCTACTTCCCTAGCTAGAATATCCCTTTCTTTTGTAACTGTATTTAAATTATACAGCACAGGATTCAGTTTTGAAGATGTGAGCTTGAATGTATTTCTTCTAAGCAGTGACTTTAAAACAGCATCAATGGCTTTCTGGAATCAGGTTTTCGGAACTTCCACATGCAGAACAGAAGATGGAGCTATTTGCTAGCACTAACCCATTGTTTTCTGCAGGGTTCTGCTATAAAAGCACAAACCCTTAGTTACTTATTAAAAATAGCCTCAAAATCACCTTGTTGCACAGTGATTGAATTCCCTCTTGCCTCTTAAATGTCCTCTTTTAATGTTTGATGGCAGGAGATGAGGAGAACAATAAGATTTAATTTAGAGGCTGGCCTAGATTTGGGAGTAATGTAATCACCATTGCTCTGGTCCCTGGTACAAAAGTATCCCATGACACTGTCTCCTGTCTAGTGAAGGGTAAATAGATCCTAGAGGTTGTGATTCTTTTCCAGGTTAGGCTGTCCACATGGTACCTAATCAGATGTCAATCTCAATCTGTGTTCAAAGTGTAACTAACCTTGCAAAATTCTGTTTGTCCACTCATTTGGGGCAAGTATTTATGTTTAGGTGAGTAATTAAATATCTCCCTCCCCCTTCTCCCCCCCGGTAAATGTTGTAGTAAAGGCCAGAGCAAGTAGATTCTGTATCTGGGCTGGTAGATTTTCATGGCAATTTTGGAAAGCTGATTGAAACTGAACCAGAACCAAAACTTTCTTTTGTTTGAAAAATTTCCACATTTAAAAAAATGTTCTTCATGCTATCCACTTCCTGGGTATGACAAGGATCGGAAGCAAAAGGTGGTGGGGGGGGAGGGTAAAAGGGGGGGGGGGAGAGAGAGAGAGACTCTGACTGACTGTAGCTGCTGTATTTCCAGACTGGCCAGAAGCAGGAACTGGAGGAACCCTTAGAATAAGAAACTATTATCCCATCTCTTTTTCCATCCCAATCTTTCAGACTCAAGAGGTTTTGGCTGCGTATCACAGTTATTAGGCACTCATTTGAGAAACTTCTGAAAGTATTTGGCAGGCACCTCTCATCTCCTTCAAAAGCTTCATGAAAATGACTCACCTGTTCTGTGAAACTTTCCTCACCCCACTCCCCTTTCATTGTCTAGGCCATATGGTACTGTACTGCACTGTATCCACTCAGGTCTTTAGACTGTGAGGTCTCCCAGGCCTGCAGCATTGCCAGCTTCCACAATTTGAGTGTAAGTAATGTGATTTTGGTCCCTGCTGCAAGGGTATTTTGCGATAAGGCCTTCATGCCATTTTGAGACCTGCCAAGGGGAAACCCCCTATGATTGGTTGCCTTCCCCACCCTCTGGAGAAAAACAGACCCGCTGGCAGGCTCAGCTCTGTCCACCGCCCCTGGGAGCTGACAAACGTTTTTGGGTAGGGGATGGGCAGGAGGGAATAGGATGGGCAGGAGGGGATACCATTTTCAAAAAGCAGGGGAGGAGGGAACAGACATTTTTCAGTGGCTCAAGGCGGCTCTTCTTCCTCCTCCCATCTTGTGAAACATAGGGCTGGTCTACACTTAGTCCGGACTTCGGACTAAGGTACGCAAATTCAGCTACGTTAATAACGTAGCTGAATTCGAAGTACCTTACTCCGGACTTACCGCGGTCCAGACGCGGCCGGAAGTCTCCCCCCGTCGACGCCGCGTACTCCTCTCGGCGAGCTGGAGTACCGGCGTCGATTGTGAGCACTTCCGGGATCGATCCCAGAACATCGATGGCGTGCCTCCGGACCAGCCGGTAAGTGAAGACTAGGCCATAGATTGGCTGTTCTCTGCTCCTTTCCCTGCATGACTGGCCTTTGTGCAGGGTTACAAAGTGTGAAGGCATCTTGTGCCTCTCCCGCACCCTTGTATGCTACCACAGGAGCCGGATACATTCCAGCCCTCAATATTTCATACAGGCTGTCTGGCTGACTGTCCCCTTTGTTCACAAATTGTCCTAAAACTGTCACATAAAACACATTTTCTGTCAGCAATTTATGCCAGTTACAGGTTCTCTCAACCTTTGGCAAACACAATAAGAGGAGCTTGCATCTTCTCTAATATAATAGGAAACCATCTTTTCATATCTGATAAACTTCAGTCACATTAAATTAAGGAGTAGTATACAAATATTATTAGATCCTTTCTTATCAAATTTGTGGTGGTGCCAAATAGAATATTTGTGTATGAAACTTGGCATAGTAAATTATTTCTCCAAGTGCTGAGGTACTATAAATAGCTTAACTTCTTTTTGTTTTGCGTCCAAATAATTAGGATTTGGGTATTGTTTTCTTACTAGTTTAAAGTTTATTTAATTGGAAAACCAAACCAAACCATCACAACCTTACTGTAGGACCAATAGGGAGACAGTGTAGTCTAGGGGAGAGTATTGGGGTAGGAGTCAGGAGACTTGAGGTCTTCTCCTGGCCTCAGTCACTGCTATGCTGTCACTTTGAGCATATGATTTCATCTCTTTGTGTTTCCGTCTCCCCTCCTACCCTTTGTCTGTCTTGTTTGTTTATACCTTAATATCTGGAGGCTGGGGATGTGTGTCATTATCTATTCATACAATGCCTAGCACAGTGGGGACACTGATCCCAGTTGAGGCTACTAAGCACTACCCCATTACAAATTAATAATACTGGCATTAGAGATAATACAGGGCTGAACTTGGTCATAAAGTTCATAGGCATTGACCTGTCCTATGTCTTGAGGTTAAATTTTCCAACAGATTAGCTAGGGTTACATGTACTAAACTTGTATACTAAAGGGCTTGTCTTCACCAGAGTGTTTTACTTTGAGTTAATTGCCACTCAGTTAACTATAGGTAAAAATGCTAGTGTAGACATACTCTGAAAGGGTTCAGATGTGTAAAATGGAGTGAGCATCCCGCACTCAGGCCTTTGGAACATGTTTGGATCAGAGGGCGTATGCAGATTAAGCATTATTCCTTAAAGTAATTTCACTTAATGCCAAAGGACCAATATTGTAGTTCAGTTGAAGAAATAAATAATAAAAATTGTGAAGAATTTTAAGAGGCATGAAAAGTGTTTTAAAGACTGGGAGGCTCTTATGCAACAACAGCTACCAACAGAGCGAAATATAAGCCGTTATCATTCTCTCCACAAAGGTGAAGTCCGGCTATCTTTGCCTTTCTCCAATAAACTATGATTGACAAACAAACATTATCAGATGAATAATTTATCTGGTAGTCCTAAACCACTTTGACTCATGCTTAGCCTGCTATAATGTTTGATATCATACTATAAGTCACATACAATATGATCTGTCAGATATATCCAGGGTCATTTCTTGCTATCTTCAGGGCTACAAGGTACAAGAGGCTCTCCAAGCTATTCCGGGCTAGCTAATTTTAGAGAGTGTTCATGATCTTTATTTCTAAGGCCAGGTGTTGTCAATATCCTCTCCAGTTCACTGAATGAAATAAAATATTTGATCAAGCATTAAAAGGTCTGGCATCAAATTCTGAGAGAGAACTGGAAATGGAGGCAAATCTCTAGCCTTCAAGAGACATACAAATCATTTCAGGAATGTGGGCATTAAGGAGAGTGGCTGGAAATGAGCCAACAGGTCTTGGAGAATCCACTTTCATATATTACTTCTAATCTGCTTCTTCTGCACAAGAAACATGAAAGACTAGCTCCCTTCTATGCTTGCAGTTGGAGATGTTACAGGTAAGGATGATGGGAACACCAACGCTTGAATGAATGAGACCAGGGTAGAGAGAAGTTTGTCGGATCTGATCCTGAAGCAGATTACATTTACAATCAAATTTAAGTGTTGTGTGGATAGTATAGTTCCATTTTTGACTTTGTAAACAATATGTGGCTCTCATTTGGGGTGGTGGGGGTGGGGAAGAACACTCCTATTTGTTGATGGAAATATTTTGAGACACCTAAATGCACATGGTTTGGAAGTAGTAAGAGATTAAAATCTACAAACTCGGGCTCTTGGTGAAAGCTTTTGCTTTAGATTTTGGTCATATATAGTGTGACTTATCTGACATGAAAAAGAGTCTACTGCATTGTAAGTGTAGCCCGCAAGAAAATGGGATTTCTATTCCGCAAGCAAGTTTAACATTTTGAAAATTGTTTTCATTCCAAATCAGAACAAAAAGGTGTTATTTTGAAAGTTTCCCTGGAATGAAAACTCTGAAATTTTTCAATTTAGAAATATTGAATTATATTATTTAGAACATGTAAAAACATTCTGTTTTGAGTTGATGTTTTGATAATGTCATATCATTATAATATATAATTTATGTGATATGACAACATTGTTTTATTCATTTCAAGTAAAAATGAAACCTTTTGATATTACTGAAGCAAAAGAGAAAGTCAAACTGATTCATTCATTTTGACTTTTTCCCTATCAAAATTGACACATTCCCAAAAGATGTTTAGGTTGCAATGAAATTTTCCAACAGAATATTAAAGCTGAATTTTTTTTCAAACAGCTCTAATTACAAGGATATTTTGTTTACTGTTTCTTCTGACTATTTTATTTATGGTTTTACCGTGGCCTTAATGAGGACGAGAGAACTGAACCACAGAGAATTAGAACTGATCTCCACTTTCACCCAAAACTTGAACCAAACTTTCTTTTAATATTCTAAAATCCTTCTTTTAATTGTTTTCACTTTCCCATAACCCTGAATGTCCCAGTTCCAACTGAGACCAGATGATGAAGTACAGAATACCATAAGAGGGGCAGTTCTGTCAGCTTATGGAGGCAATGGTAAAACCCACTTAATGGTTTAAGAGACTTGGAGCATTGTTGGCTGAACTTAACCTAGGCACATCTTATCAAATGGCGGTGTAAGCAACTCTGCATACATATTTCAGGCCTTTCTTCACCCCAGGCAATGTCCTTTTCCTTGGGATTTGTTTGTGGGCACAGACCTTGACAAGTAAGATGGGATTTTCAAAAGTAGTCAGTATTAGCTGGCCCTATTTGCTCTCACTGAAATCAGCAGGTATCAGAGGGGTAGCCATGTTAGTCTGGATCTGTAAAAAGTGACAGAGTCCTGTGGCACCTTATAGACTAATAGACATATTGGAGCATAAGCTTTCGTGGGTGAATACGTCTGACGAAGTGGGTATTCACCCACAAAAGCTTATGCTCCAATACGTCTGTTAGTCTATAAGGTGCCACAGAACTCTTTGTCACTGAAATCAGCAGGAGTTCTAGTTCACTCCTATTAAGTGCTTTGGAAAACCCCACTGTCGGTGTTTTCTTAGCTAATATCACCTTTTTCAACTGTGTTTTTGACTATTAAGTTCCTGGAGTTCCATCATGGAGGGGGAAGGCTCAGATTTCTAATCAAACATAATGTATTAAAATATGACACATCTGTTCTTACAGTCTCTAGAATTTTGGGGGGTGTCATCCCCAACAGATTTCTCTGTCTGCCACCTACTCACAAAATTCTTAAATTAAGCCCTGCTTCTTCCTGTCTCTAATAGCATTATCTTTCTTCTCCAAAGGAACTATTCTCCCTGCCCATCTTCTCCAAAGGAAAAGGATCATTTGAAATGATTCATAAAGGTCTGTCTTATAATTATTTTTCTCTCACCTCTGGTTTAGCAGCTGTAGATAGCAGGTAACATGGTATCCTGACCAAATAACTGATGGTGTGAATAGAAGCCAAGTAAATAAGCAGCAAATATTTCATTAGGTAGCAGTTTCCCTCCCACTCCCAATTATTTCTGAACCATTTGTCACAGGGAGAATGAATTCAGCAGGAAATCCAAATACTGTGTATAATTTCAGCACAATCATTTTCTCATCTAAAGCTCATACCATTAAAAAAACACTGTTTGCTGATAGCGTATTCGCAAGGCTGCATTTCCCCCTTGACCAAGTTAAGAAGGCTTGTTTCACTGTAGAGTGAGTAGTGTGACCACAACTTGCATCTTGTAGAGTTAAAGGGGGTGGCAGTGCTGCAGGATAGAGGGGGTTAAAAATCCATACAAAATGGCACCGGGAAGTTGCCTGGGAGAAAAGATGGATGCCTATGTTTTTTCCCCTTCCTATCACATCCTCATGCACACTTTGAAATCACCTGAAGCCATTTCACACCAACAGGACAAGAGCAGGCAGAGGGAGGAGGATCAGGGAACATGCTGCCTGTCAGTGACCCATCCCCTCCCCAGTTAGAATTGTTCCTTAGCACTCTGCTGAACCAATAAGTCCCAGCACAGGGACAGAGAGGATTATGCTGGAGATTGTTTGGATGAGATAAAATATCACACTCCTGATGTCAGTGTTCCTGTGGCTTTTTCATAAGACTTTAGGATGTCTTGGCCAATTTACAATTAGATAATTGACTTTGAATACAGTATTCTTTATTGCCTAGCTAAAGTGGTCGAGTAGCGCTTGTATTCTACCTCAGAAGTGGCTGTATTTTAGTGATGATTGTAGCAATTCCTGCTTCTGAAGTGCTAGCATAGCTTTCAGAAGGGTGAACCATATTTATAATTCAACACATTTTTTTCCTTGTGCACTCTGCATAGCAACCAGTCAAATTGAACAGAAAAGACAACAGGAGCCATATTTCCTAACAACATGGAGATAACATTTGTATTTATTACAATAATAAAAGATGCACCATAAAATTACCTTTAAAAAGAAGTGCTGGTGCTGCTCTGATTGATTTCTAACAAAGATATATTAAGCATATTAAAATATTCTGTATAAACCTATATAAGTCTCAGCCTTCCACAAATATTTAACAATTAATAGTGCCCATATGATGAACTAAATGGCCAAAATTTTTCTACAATTAATAGCCAAAGAAACACAAACACACACCAAATAAGCAACAGCACCTTCTGGCATAAAATGTCAGTGGCATAAACAGCACAGAGCTTTTTCTGCTTGCTACACAATATCCTGCGCTGCAAATCAAACCATAATTCGCAGGAGACATGCCTTTGTGCTAGTTAAAATTGCTTGCATTAGAACACAATTTTTCAAACAAATTGTTTCCTTATTAATTTTTAATGCTGTTTTATTTTTACAACAGGCCTGTAATGAAAGCAGGTTGTTAGATATAGATAGGCTAAATTGCCACATGGCTATGCAGGGAAGTAAGACACTCCATCGCCCATTAGTTCTCTGTGTAAGCTATTTGGCCATGGAATCAGGAGCTTCTCCCCTCCATCCCCCTAGAGCAAATGGACTGAACCTTGGCTCCACTTTGCAGCTGGGATAGGCCAGCAGCAAATTACTACACCCCATCATTCAGAGTAAAGGGGAAGTAGGATGGGACTGTACCTCAGAGGGACGTCTTTGAAGCACAGTGCATCCTAGGGCTATACCTGGGATTGTGAATGCTTCAATGCCCCTTACTCAGGATTGTGCCTAATAAAGGCACAATTTAGCCCTAAATATATAGGAAGAAACAAATCAAAATCATTTGAATGATGAACACAAATTAGATTGTACGATGTCTTACAGAACATGCCCTGTCACCAAACATTTATCTGCTGCATGATTTTTCTAATTGGAATTTCCCTAGTAGCAGACTGACTGTGTCATTAAGTCTCTAATTAATACATATTTATATTAAAAAGACATTTTAGTGCTGCGCTCCATGTCTCTCCATATTCTTAAAGATGCTGACTGAAACTTTAATGTTCTATAAAAGGATCCTTAATTAGGTCACAGTGAGAGTGCTAAATTAGTAAAAGTTTGAAAGCAAACTCCCAGATTACTTGCAATGCAGTTGAACTCTCCAGAAAAGCAACCAGGGCAGGCAGTAATATTCTCACATTGACCTGCATTGTATCAAACTGAATCCAGCTCAGGTCTCAAGTGACCTGACAGTGCTTAAACAGCAGACACAGGCTTGTTTCCTCCTTGTGGTTCAAGTATTGTCTCAGCTAATTTTTTTTTAATTGAAATCCTTTCCTAGGGCTCAGTTTTGCTCCTACTGGGCGCTCAGCCTTGTGGAGACAGTTAACAGTTTATAGCAAGGCTGTCCATGAAGCAGACTTAATCCCAGCCTGCTTATAGGTACACACTATGTCAGCAAGGAACACAACCTAGATCCTGTGCAAATGGTGAGTGGGAAGTGAATGTGTGGTGAAGATTTTATACCTTCTGTCGATTCACAGTGTTAAAGTCATGCCTGAGTCTTAACACCAAAACAATGCCCCAAAATGGCCTCAAGAGAAAACAGAAAAAGAATGTGTCAGACAATAAATCAGCTGAGCCGGTTAAGATGACAGCCAGCTCACACCTCTGCGAGGGCAAGGAAGCTCCCCACCAGACGGAGTGAGAACAAGGAAGCCTCTCTCACTGCCGGAACTTTACATCCAGAGAGAGAGAGAAGAGGAGGAGATGTCCGAGGGGTGGAGCTTGAACTGGAGTGAAGTGACATTGTTTACTGTGTTTTTAAAGTAAAATAAAACACAATAATATTAGTATCTGGGTTTCCTGTTTTCTTTAATTTGTCAATTCCCTGACTTCAGTGTTTAACTGCACACTTAAATCAATATCTTGTGTGAAGCTCCCAAGGTACGGTTCTGCATCTCTCCATAGTTCTGATTTGCAAGAAATATTACCTAGGTTCACTGCTAGTTTGAGTTGCAGAAACTCTCGGGGCTAGAAGGGTAGTGAAACGCTATTGCACAACCATCACTGTCACTTTGACCATACTCTGGCCAGGTGGGAAAGGGGAGTGAAGTCAGCCTCATCCTTTTGAAAGGGGAATGGTTATGATTCTCTGTTCCCCATGTAGCTCCAGGGATGGTACCATTACATGTTGCCCTTTGCTTAAGACTGAACCCCTAGCTCTTTCCTGTCTGATAATCAATTGTACCTATGAAGAGGTAGGAACTAGTATAGAAATTTTTAAAACTATCTGTTCCTGGGGATATTAGCCAGTCAGTGGCCTAGAAAGTCACCCAGAGCAACTAATACTACTTCCTACTGGACTTATTTTGTTCTAATGACCAACATTGATACTTTCTGTCTACTTGGAAAAAGCTGTGCTACGTATTCGTTTCCCTTTCCTCCCACCCTCCCGAATCTTTATATTTGTTAGTGTATTTTGAGGAAAGGGACTTTGCTCAGGGCAAATGACAATTTCTTTTTCTTTTCTCACTAGCATTCAAATCAAAGGTTGGGATAGCAGTGCATAAGAATAGCTGTCACTGATCAAGCATGGTGATTAGTGCGGACGATGCTTCTCTGTCAATGGTGTGTGGTATGAGAACCTTATTAGGGGCAGCTGGTCAGGGTTGAAGGTTGACCTGCTGGTGCCCACCCCAAGTCCTCCAAGGTTCTGGCCCCGGGTTGTTTATTGAAAGGTATGTTGACTCTAGCTATTTCTATCAAGAAAACCTTTCACCTAAGCTAAGCTGTTATGAATATTAAACTAATAATTACAAACTATCAAATCAGAGTCAAATCAAGATTTAATCAACAAATCACAACAAAGTTAGTCTTAGTTTTTAAGTGGAGTTAAATAATTGAATAGATACCAAAAATAATCAATCCTTACATAAATTTTAAGAGGGAGTCTAAGAAGTTGGCTTTCCATTTAATTAAAAATCCCAGCTAGTGAATTCTATGAAAATCAGTCAAACCTGTAATTTAATGCTTGTTAAATGTCTTTAGATAATTATCTTCCATATTATGTCTGAATCCAGAGTCAACTATAATCTTCCTTCTCTGACGACAGTTCTTCTGTGGTGGCTAGCTCTCCTCCCCAATAAAGACACTGTAATACAGGCTGTATGAATATATAGAAGTTTAATAATTTGTAATAACCAGAAATTACAGATGATAGCCTCAATACTTCCAAACAGAGAGCATACTTTAATAAGTATCTTTGAGACAGTATATAAGGTTGTACAAACCTGGGGAACTTTGCTTTCCCAGCACTTTCCCCTTGTGGGTTTTATGGGCACTCTCACGCAAAAGCATGCAGATTGTCACACTTTTACTTCCACACCCTGGAAATAAAAATGTGGGGGTAAAGAATAGAAAAACAGAAAAATAAAATACTTAAAAATAAGAGGGACTTCGTAAACTCTTCAGCTCTTGTAGTCTTCTAGACTCTAGTAGAGGAGGAGCCTGATGGTGATGGTCTGTTTTCTCGCTAGCGGGCCTTTTCTGGGTGCACATGGACACTGGCCAAAGACTGGAATGGCCTGTTTGTTGGTGTCATGACTTCCGCTCCCCAAGGTGATGAGTCTTGGACATTCTGGAATGTTAGTCTTCCCACAAGTGGCTTACCCCTGATTCTTATGCTATAGGCATTTAATGCCTTTAATTTCTGCCTTGTGGTACCACCTCCAAGGTCTTTGGACCAATCAGATGCGAGGCCTGCCTTGAAGCCATGCATCTCCGTCCAATCAAGTTTTGAATAAGGTCATTGTTAGTGAATGTGAAGCCCCACTCCATAGAAGAGCAGCAGTGCTCTGCTTGGCAGGGGGACAAGCAAACAGGAGAAACTGGCCTCTCCACCCCGCACTCCCAAAGTTCTAGTTGCATAGAGAGAGGGCAGGAAATCCCACTCCAAATTCCTGTTGCAAACTCTCCCAGGAAGAAGAACCAGTGTGTGTTGGCAGTAAGAGCAGTGTATGGGTTTGGTGGCAGCTGCAGCAAAGTGGCAGGCTTTCAAGCAGCTATGGGCAGGGGGATAGGCCCATGTTGCATCCTGAACCTGCAACCCTGATGAATCCACATCATTCTGCCTTTAAAGGTCAGCCAGAGCCCAAAGAAAAGGAGGCTCCGATCAGTGATTCGGGGAGAGGGGAGAGGACACCTCTGGGCCTGTTTGCTGCTAATCAAGGTGACTGCTGCTTCTAAGGCTGAATGTTTGCTACTGATAAGGGTTTGGGAGAGATTTCAGGGTGAATTCCTGTTTCTGTAAAAAGAACAGGAGTACTTGTGGCACCTTAGAGACTAACACAGCTGCTACTCTGAAACCTGTTTCTGTAAAGGCAGTCTTCACCTCAAGGCCAGAAGGAGGAGTTTGGAACTCACTATTAGTAAAGGAAAGCTCCCACCGTAGTGAGCGTCAACAAGTGCTTAAGCCAACAATTAAAAACAATTTTTTTTGTTTTCTATATTACAGAGATACAAGACCATTTTTGAGGATATTGTCACAATCTTATCTGGGTGAAATGGCTTCAGAAGACATTGTCACTTGTTTACAGAAAATTCAGTATAACCCCCCTCCTACCCCTAGCACTACCTAATGTGAAAAACCTAGCACAACAAAGCCAGTCACTCAATATTAATTCATCAGAAAAAAAAATCATTCTTATGATACATTTTTTCATCTCCCCTTTCTCCTCTGTTAATCTAAAGACAGACAAGTGAGCTTACTTTTCTTCCAAACAAGGCAATTACAAGTAACCTTCCTATTTTGGAAATGGGCTATCAGTCAGATAGCTGATCCTCTAATTGAAATCTTGATAAAGAAAAGTTACTTTAATGTCTTTCAAAATGAAACCCATTTAAATTTTTAATGTTATAGAAGTTTGCCAACCATATCTCACAGCCTGCTCCAGTTAACGAATGTATTGTTTTTAAGAACAAAAATTCATGAGGGCCAAGGGGAGTTTGCAAAATGAAGTTAGCAGTAATCTGGTGGTCTTTTGACATAACAAGTCAAATCTTTGGCTATCCTAACAGCCCGGCTTTACTAAAGTCAGTGGACATTTGACAATTTTGGACTTAATTTGTCTTTGTCCAGATCCCCATCTTTAATATGGGAATTAATAATACCATTTTGCCTCACAGGTTGTAAAGATAAAATCATTGATGTTTATAAAGCACTCAGATACTATAGTGGCAAATGCACAGAAAAGCCCATGAGGAAATTAATACTGTGTTCAGTGCAGGATTTAAATGGTGTGCAGTAAATACAGCATGGGGCATACCACATACAGATTTAATGATGAGGATAAAAAGAAATATTGAATTCTCTGAGCAATGAATGAGGCAAGATGCCTATAGGAAAAAAATAGTATGTGATCATATTATTAAAGACTGTATCATTATACACACACACTTAGTACAAACCACTGAGCCCATTTTTCCCAAAAACACCTGGGAGAAAAGGTAAATTTTGCAATGTGACCTGAAGTACAAAAAATGGTGTTCTGGGGGTTTTCCACCCCCCTAAGTGAGAAAGTTGCAGCGCTGTAAATTGCCAGTGTAGACAAGCCCGCAGTCTCTACATTACCGAGGATCCAACCTATCTGTGAAACTCAGATCCTGTGGATCCCCAAATCCAAGGATATTTAGTGCCAGGGTTTTGGTTCAGGTCCACACAGAACCTATATTTATCCTAACCAGTTTGCACATCTCTAAGGCACACATCTCAAAAAACACATTGTTAAATAATCAGTTAGTATTTCATTAACAGACAATAACTGGACTAAAGGGATAACTACTGGAAAGTCAACATATGTGAACTCATATGATATCTCACAGTGGGCTCTGATTTTTCTCCTATATCTGGAATAGGAAATATCTGTGGTGGTGCACAAGTATCTATTGGCAAACATTGGATATTTAATGTCAACTACTGTTGCTATCTAAGGCTAGGTCTACACTACCTGCCTGAATCGGCAGGTAGAAATTGACCTCTCGGGGATCGATTTATCGCGTCCCGTTGGGACGCGACAATCAATCCCCTAATCGACGCTCTTACTCCACCAGCGGAGGTGGGAGTAAGCGCCGTCGACAGGAAGCCGCAGAGGTCGATTTTGCCACGGTCCTCACAGCAGGGTAAGTCGGCTGCGATACGTCGAATTCAGCTACGCTATTCACGTAGCTGAATTTGCGTATCTTAAATCGAATCCCCCCTGTAGTGTAGATGTAGCCTAAGAGATTTCATACAATCCAGTAAGACATATGTTTTCTAATTCTCCTTCTGTTCTATGGATGAAATTTTCCCATCAAACTGCAAGGGTCTGATTTTGATCTCATACCAGTTTTATGCTGTTGTAACTCCACTGACTTCAATGGCGTTACTGCTGACTTGGAATGGTTTACTGGAAAGTAAAATCAGAATCAAGCCTGAGCTCTCCAGATTCTTCATACAATGGGCCTAATTCCCCAAGGCTTGGTGTAGTGTAGTCATTTATACCTCTGCAAAGTGGATGTAAAATGCTATCACTGGTGTGAGTGAGAGATTGTGTTTTAGGTTGTGTTATATTCACTTTGCACAGATGTAAATGACTAAGCAAAGTACAAGGCAGCAGTTAATCTGACTCAACCTGTCTATTAAAATGTAATCCACAAAAGTCCTGAGTTAATTGCAGTTTGGGAGCATTATACACCCATAAGTACAGGGGTAATTTATTTATGCAGTGAAGTGTTTCTTATTTTCCAATTTTTCAGATTTCAGGAGTGAACAAAATGAAAAGGATTTCCTCTTAAATATTTCAAAACACCATGTGTGAGCGAGTATAGTGAGGGGGGGATAGCTGCTGCAGAATGTCACAACATTTGTGTTAGGCACACTGCAGCTGGGCTGTGTGAATTTTCTGATTAAAAGTCATAATTAGGTTATAAGGATGGCAGGAATACTTTGTCCTTAGCTCAAATCACTTTATAAAAGTTAAGTTTTTATACATTCCATTTTACAGTTGGGGAAACTGAGGCACGAAGCGGTCACATGACTTGTAAAATCTCACTGTGGATGCTAGTACTAGGGATGACAATCAAACGGAGTCCCGGTCTCCTGCTAGTTTGCTATGAGAAATAAGAGTGTGTAGCTAGACCTCTATACAGAAAGGACCAGGTCCTCTGCTGGCATAAATCAGGATAGGTCATTGACTGACTACAATAGAACTGCAGCAATTTACTTAAGTGAGAATCTAGCCTCTTCTCTACAGAGACTATATTGACTTCAGTGGAGCTAGGCTGCTTTACCCTAGCTAAGGATCTGGCTCACAAAATATGTATTTACTATATATTCATACACAAAAATCTTAGTTGTAATGGAGTTAGAGTTGCTACACACACAACACAACTGACACAAACAAACAAAAGCAAGGATATGAAAAGTTAAGCCACCTAACAGTACTAACCCTTCTATGCATCCATCCACAAGCACACACCTTTCTTTAGCACAACTCCTATAAACCACAGCCAATGCACCACTACCTTCACTCTGCCCCCTTCCTCTCTTTTGTGCATACTCTTCCATTAGATTACTTTTCCACCAGCAATCTTAGTCATGGAAACCTGAGGTAGTAATTGATTACTCTGGGAGAAGCTGGTTTGGTTGCAATGACGTATGAAGGATGGTTAGAGATGATGGAAGTCCGGCATCCCTCAGGGGGGTGGCCTATCAGAGTGTGCCTAGCCCCAACCAACCATTCAGACCTGTGTTTGTCCAGCCCTACCCCAGTCCCCCATTAATCAGGTTGGATGTGCTCACACTCCCTCACCCCTAATCAATCAGATTTGTGTGTGCCCAGCCCTAATCAACTAGAAGTGTATGCCCAGAATCAGTCAATCAAGTGTGAGCGTGCTCACCTTCCACCAAAGTCTATGTGTTGTGCACACAACTTGATTTAGTTATAACTTGAATAGCAGTTCAAATGTTTCCCCTTGCACATGGTAACAAAGTACATATACCTCAAAAAATGAACTCACATGGGCACGCATACGGGAAAAGGACTCTGACCCTGTATGCTAGTGCTGCAGCCCTGAATATATTCTTGGCAAAAGCTGTGGTACCAAGGGAAGAATGTCAAGGACTGGAATGTAGCACAAGCATTGCAGGGTTCCTACCTCTATGTTCTTCTATTATACTGCTATCACAAGACGTGAATGGAAGCCATGTGGCTATCGAATTACTGACCCATTTCAGAAAGTCAGAGGTTAGAGCAGTTGTTCAGTGCTACCTGACTCTGTTTCAAATAGTGCTGTAGCCCATACCCTTTTATTTCCAATATAACTAATCATGTAAAAGCTAGGGATCAGTATTATGTTCTGTCCAAAAAAATTGTTTTTCGTCCCCTCTAGCATTTTTAAATACAGTTTGTCATGGTCTGGCCTTGAAACACAGCATTGTGCCAGGAAAGCTCTTCTGAAAAGAAATTCTTTCGTACTGCCTTTCAGCACTGTCTGTTCAAGGGTAATGGGTTTTAAAGCTTATTTATTATTTTTCAACTTGTTTGCTGTATATGTTCTTCTCACTTCTACTGCCTCAGAGCCCAGAGTTCCTTCCAGAGCTTGTAAATCACCCCATAGATCTTCCTTTGATAGTCTCCTGATCATGGGACCCACCCCTCTCTCGGACTCAAATTATATGAATTAGGAGCATTACAATTCTACATCTTATTTACCAAGTGATATTCTACTGTTAGGAGGGGTCACAGTCTTGCATTCCTTGTGTAACTGAACCCCCTCTGATTTCAATGGCAGTCAGGGCTGAACAAGATTGAGCCCAAGGTGATAGACTTAGAGAACATATGAGACCACTAAAAGAACAGAATTAAATATACTCATTTATGGTTTTGAAATTCCAGTGAAATCCCTCACTAGAATGAGGAAACTTCTCACTTATGTGTTTACAGTAATTCCTCACTTAAAGTCTTCCCGATTAACATTGTTTCATTATTAGGTTGCTGATCTATTAGAGAACATACTCGTTTAAAGTTGCGCAATGTTCCGTTATAAAGTTGTTTGGCTTGCCCCATTCTGTCCACCCAGCGCTCTGCATCCTGACCCCACTACACCCTGCCTCAACCAAGCTTCATAATCATCATTGAGGAGTACAGTATTAAATTGTTTACAATTATTTAAAATGTATAATGTATATGCATATAATGTCATGTGTCTGGCGAAAAACATTTCCCTGGACCTACCTCCCTCCCATTTACATTAATTCTTATGGGGAAATTGGATTCGCTTAGCATCTTTTTGCTTAAAGTAGTATTTTTCAGGAACATAACTACAACGTTAAGCGAGGAGTTACTGTATATTCTGCATTCAGTTGTTCAAAAATAGAAATAATTTCTTGAGGATAGTGATTATTGTACAAGCAGACAGAGGCCTTGCCAGTCAAACTCCCTACAAATTTCTAATTGCAGACAGGACTGGGATGGGTGCCTTATAATGAACAGTTTGTACAGGAATGAGACACTGAGACACAACACTGAGAAACTTGAGGTATCAAAATCTGAGATTTGGGCTGAACTCCTCACTTCACGTAATGACCTGATTATATTGCTCCAGAGGGGCTATGTTTTATGGTTCTCCATCACAGCTCCTTGTAAATTTATTACCACAGATTCCTTATTTGTTCAGACATAAACGCTTTCCGCAGTGAACAACCACAGCAACAAACAAATACTTGCATTAGCAAATAGTTCTAGCATAGAGAAACAAAGCCATCTTGCTGAGGGAGAACATATTTGTAAATATTTAGGAGACATTGGATCTGAGCCTGTGAGGCTCAGAGCCCCCTCGACTTCCACTGAAGTCAATTTAAGTTGACAGGTCTCAGCATTCCCCAGGACTGGAAGCAATAGTTGTCAAAGGGCCAACTTTTAGTGGTGAAAACTTTGTTAGAAGTTAGATGAGGAAGATCTTAATTTAGTGTTTGATGTCTGTGAAAAAATCTAGCAATTTTGCTTTGGTTTGAGATCATCATAATTGGGGCATTTTCATCCACTGTGAAATAAAATCAACATACATTTACATATTTCATGCAATCAGCAGAAGTGGAGGGATACGTGGAAAGGAGGAATATTATGATCGGAGTATGTAACTCTTTTTTGTTGTTAGGAGATAGTTTAAGAGATGTTCCTAAATGCAAATTGGGTTTTTCAAAATATGCACCTCAATCCACATTTTTGCAGTTTGAACCCATCTCCTATTTACAATGTTCTTTGAAACTGCAGTTCCAAACTGACTGGTTACTGTACAAAAACAGCAACTTCTTACTGAACAAACACATTCCCTAGATGTATTCTGTCAACACTCCTGGCTTTAGTGATGAAAATAAGTATTTATTGCTTTTTACTATTTTTAGGCCAGTACAGCTAAAAGCTGCATTCCATTCTATCTTATGCATTATCAACTAAATATTCATTAAATTACAGTTAGTTACATTTGTTTAATCCTAATGAAGAAAATGTGCTGTCACTCAGGGCATACCTGGAATACAGTGGGGCATACCTGGTATAACTCGGGGTGTATTTTTGCTTCCAGAAGTTTTAGACTTTGGTGATAAGGAAAGAACCCAGTCTGACTGTGTGGGATTTTCAAAAGTACTTAGGCCAATTAGGTACCTAACTCACATTGATTTTGAAAACCCACAAGTACTGCTGTATATCTCAGAGAGGGAGAGAACTTCTAGCAGAAAAATACACATAAGGGAAAGTCTCTTATGCCTGCCTAGCTGTTCTCACTTTGTAACAGTTTGTATAACTAGAAAAACTAATTTCTCCCTACTGTTACTCACACCTTCTTGTCAACTGTCTGTAATGGGCCACTCTCTTACCACTTCAAAAGTTATTTTTCCTCCCTTGGTATCCTGCTGTTAATTGATTTATCTCCTTAGACTGACCTCACACTTGCTAAAGCAACCCCCATCCTTCCATGTATTTATACCTGCTCCTGTATTTTTCACTTCATGCATCTGATGAAGTGGGTTCTAGCCCATGAAAGCTTATGCCCAAATAAATTTGTTAGTTTCTAAGGTGCCACAAGGACTCCTTGTTGTTTTTGCTGATACAGACTAACACAGCTACCACTCTAGAAAAACATACTGAGCCAGCTAAAGCTATGAGGCAAACCAGCTGAGGATGTGGCCCAGTATCTTTTAATATTGTATCAACCTTGGGGCATATGGAAAATGGATACAAATTAGAGGTCAGAAAAGCTAGAAAGTTATAGGTCAGCAATGTCAAACTAGTTTTGAAGTGTCCAAATTTGAGAGGTTCACAATGTTTTGAATGCCATGAGATTTGCTTAGCTAAGCAACTTAGGTCTGCAACTGATGGGGCTTTGTGGGAGCTGGCAGATTTTCAAAACTGTCTGGTTTTCAGTTTGGCTGGAAACAAGGTTTAATGGAAGGGAATGCAGGGGAGATGGTCAGCTACCAAACGCAGAAGGAGAGCTCCTACTTCCCATCACGGCTTCTGTAGGCAGAGCTCCCCTCCAGATCTTCCCTCCTCCTCAGTTGGTGTGGTAGGGCTATTTTTGGCACTCCCTGCTCACCCTATGAATAGACATGCCAGCAATTTGAATCTGCATTTCCACTCTGGTGCTCTTCTTACAGATACAGCTCATAGTATTTCTGTCATCTTTTGCGTCTGATTTACTGTGGATGTAAAACAGTAAGTTCTTTTATCCCTGGCAGGTAAAAAAAGGTCATTGTTCCAATATAAGAAGCTGACATAAGTTATTTATATCAGCATACATTTTACCACTATGTGTTTCCCCCCATTTATTTATCAGTGAAGCCTGTGAGAATGCTTTTCACTATAGAAAAGACCCTTGGGACAAAGCAGTATGTCATACTACTGATTCCCTTTGGCTATAGACCAAACAACATATTGGCTCTTATAGAGAAAGAAAAATCTAGAGATGAACCAAACAATTAAAGGAAAAAACAAGGACTCTTCTTCTGGGCCAGAGCTTCATTTTTCCAAGGTTCCTGGCTTGACTGAACTGCTTGGTTCTCATTCACACTTGCCGCACTCAATGTGACAGCTTGTGTGACTCAGGTGCAGGAGCAGTGGCCTGGTAGACAAATGAACTATGGCTGGTGATGGTAATTATTGGAATAATTAAGTACTAAATCATATAAAATGGGAAAAAATGGATTTTAAAAAATCAAAAATGCTTTCATTTTTTGGTGGCATTCTCTTTTGTTCACATTAGAGATAGGTCCAACCAAAAACTCCAGACCCCAGACTCTATGGGTGGGATTTTCAAAAGCATTTTAGTGACACAGGAGTCATTGCAAGTCAATTTGATTTGTGCTCCTAAGTCTCCTAGATGCTTTTGATCATCCCAGCTTGAATCTCTATCATAGCCAGTAAAAATAAATAAATAAATAAATAAATAAAATCCCATCCCTCTGGAAATTCTGAAATTTTCTTTTGTCACAGCTCAGAACCAAAAGTCGAAATCTTGGGATTTTTTTGCAAAATGAAATAATCTGAAATATTTCATTTTAACTGTTTCATTTCTACTTTGGTATTTCGATATGTTATATATTAGTTGAAATGATAAAGTCTAAACCAACCATTCAGATAATTGCCCATTGCATTTTGACGAAATTGATATGTGTTCCCCAAAAAAGTTTTGCTTTTTTCCAGACATTTCCAATGGAAAAACATTGCAATGGAAAATTTTTGACTGGCTCTAGTCTCTATAATGTTCTGAATCAGAACCCTGAATTCCCACACTTCTAAACTTAGGGATAGATGAAGTTTTTAGGCTCAGCCTTGTGTCAGAGGTGCTGTGTAACTGGGCTGCACCAAAAAGAGTCCTGTTCCTCCTAGGGGGCAGTTAGTTGTGAAACTCTTTACAGTTACAATTATTTCCCCTCCACTGTAGCCTATCTCGGCTGGGAAATGAGGTTATTGATTTTAAATGTGGCAGTGAGGAAAACTTATTTTATTTTGACTACGAGAGTCCCTCTCCCAATCTGGAACTCATGGTCTACTTTAGTGACTCTGGGAGAGGAGTCAGTCCACAAGATGACCTTAACTACTAAGAGGTGGACACTGTGAAAATGTTGGAATTTCCCTGCACTCGAGATTACACCATGCTCCTTTTTCGTCTTCACTATTTTTCTTTTATTCTTATGATGTTCTGGTAGGAAGGTTAGATTCTCCTCCATACTAAGACGGGGTGCCCTAGTTCATTGCTAAGAAGTAATTTATCTGGCTGCTGTATCTTGAACTTGAATTTTTTTCCAGGTATCAGTAAGTCATCTCCCTAAGAACACTGTACGTAAGTGTGGTGGGTTCGAGCATAGGCAGTGTTTTGATTCTGATCCATCTTTAGTGGATTTTAAGGAAAATAAAACGAAATGTCAAATGGTAGGGGGGAGGGAGGCAGCAATAGAAAGAAGCTATTTACACTAATTGCAACTCATGGTTGAATTAATGGAATGTTTCTACACATAAAGGAAAAAAAGAAACCCTGACCCACAGGGAACAGCAGGTGCTCATTAGAAGTGTTAAACTGGCTATTAATAATCCCAGTGCGTATGTGGAAACCATGGCAGCAGCAGGGAGTGGCAAGAAAGGTCACTTTCTAGCATCCAAACATCTGAGTAAAAAATGTGCCAACTCATATTGCTGAGGCCAAGAGCAGCAAAGTACCATAAATTATAGTCCAGTTTTTGCATGGCAAAAATTTGGGGGAGGGGGTAAACAAACAAAAATCACTAGGTATGAAGGGTGATGGGAAATATTCCATTTCTTTGGTCAAAACATGAATATAAAAATGTTAAATTTTGGTCATAATAGAGGCAAAAATCTCCATCAATTGACATGAGTACAAGCAAGACCAGGAGGCGTTAAGCATACATTTGTAAGCCTTGGCCACTCAGTGATGTTTTCCTGTATCACTGACTGGTTAGGGGTATGGGTTATGCCCCCAAAGCACACTGTAATAATTAGTTAATAAGCAATGAATCCTCACTGTGCACCACACTTGCCAGAGGTCTTCCTTGGTACAAAGTTCAGTTAGGCATATGATTGTATTGATGCATAGACTGACACCCAACCATTCCACTGTAACTGGTAAATCCAATCCTTCCTCCTCCATATCTCTGTGTGGTTATACTACTCACATTTCCATGATTTGTGGGTGCCCCTCTATCTGTCTGACTGCTAGAGAGAGACTATTCCTGCATGTAAGATATCCCAGTGGTTCATCTGGCTACATTACCAGTAAACCACCAGCAGGTTTAAAGTGACCGTAAATTGTTTTTCTGTGCATAGTACTTCTACCACTACCTGAATAAACACCTCTGCCTAAGCTGTTGAGACCAGCTGATCAATCATGTCCCTAATGTGGAGAAGTCAAGACAATATACCAACTCTGACAGGAAGATTAAGTCCCGGCTGGCTATCTGAAATAATGAAAGCATTAGGCCAATTTGAATTCCCCAGTGCAATCCATGGATCTTTGACTGCCTTTTTGGGATGCAGCACATTCCCATGGATTGCCAGGAGAAACAATAGTTTATGAAGGTGCAATCCAAACAGGTGAAAGGCTTGAATAATTGGGTGTCTGGCAAAGAGAGGGCAATCTGTCCCCTTTTTTGTAGGAGTGGACTAAATATTCATAACCAGGTTTATCACAGAACCCATGAAGCTTGTGGTCAGTGAGGAATCTAAATCTGGGATGTCAGGAAAGGAGGAGAGGGAAGGCAAGGCTGACAAGCCTTTCTGGCCACAGGACAAGGACAAACTTGATCCTGGTACCGATCTGCGTCCTTACGAATGTGTTCTGTTTGAGAATGCAGTTTGAGGCTTGGATTGTGAAGCAGGATGAGGGGGCAGGGCTGGAATGGAGCCAGCCCTGGCACCGAGTGCATTAGTGCTAGTTTTGTTGTTGTGATGACAGTTATATAACCATCTTCCTAGGAGGGCAGAAATTACCTTGTCTCTTCTTGCGGCCTGCAGCATGCCCAGTTGATTTATCTTTTTTTGATCCTGCTGCTGCCAGGATCCAGTCATTTCCTGATTAATAATCTGTAATGTTGGTGAACAGTACCCTATGTGCATGAGGTGTCAAGAAGTAAGGCAGTTCATGCTGATAGCTCTGACTGTTTTCAGCCTGCCAGCATTTATGTAAATACTCTACCAAAAGGCCTGAGTGGGTCATTAGTCCAATCAATGTGAGGGTTTACTGATATAGACCTGCATATGGCAGAGATCTTCTTGCAGATATTTATGTCAGGCCTTTACCAATTTTGCTACACTATTATAATGCCCATTTTACAGATAGGTAACGTGGAACATAGGGGGAGAGTAACTTGCCCAAGACCTCATGAGTCAAAACGGGACAGGGCTGGAATCTAGGTCTGATTAGTATAGATTTAATAAGGAATAAAAGACTGCCTTCTAACTGGAAGTGCCATGAATTTATTGTATATTGGTAAAAGTCTATCAAAAACATTGTCTAGGTTTAGTGGTTTTAATACACTATACAAGGCAATTCTAGCCTAAAAACCACAGACTTTGAGTCAAGTTATGTATATGTTTTCAGTTTCTAGTTCATATTATTTTCATTTGGATAATATTCATCTTGGAGGGGCCTGCCAGTCACACGATGATATCCAAAAACCAAATAAGACTTTTCATTGTACTTACCTGCTGCTGCTGCCTCTGCTGGGATTTTCGGCCCCGGATCTTCCATGGGCTGGGAGAGGCTCGCTAGCCAAAGCTTCACTCTGGGCCTTCTCTCCCCTGCCCTCAGGGGATCTCCGTTTCTTGGTCGTAGAATGGGGGCTATGGATCTTCATTGCCATGAGGACAAAGGAAGGGCTGACACAAGGGGGTCAGATAAATTGCAGTATTGCCAATTCCAGAAGTTCAAAAACCACAAGTCAGACCCCAACGAGTTGTGAGCTTGGCCTCTAAATCACAGTATTATTTTTAAAAGTAATCGTGTTTTTGGTCTGTTTTCTGATTTTTGCACTCCCTTTTTCTCTCCCTCCTTCCCTACAGTAAAACCTCCTCTGGGCTTCTAAGGGGAGGAAGAGAGAGCTGTCTGCCTCATACAGCAGCTCTGATTGGCTGCTTTTCCCCAGGAGGTGGGGAGAACAACCAGTCAGAGGGGGTTGCCACATGGCAAGTCTCAAAATGACGTGACAAGTCTCAGGCTGCCTGCAGCAGGGCCAACATAGCATTAGCAGGATAGTGCATTTGTATGTGGGCAAGACAAGGTTTAAAAAACAACAACAACCCAACCCTCCAGCTAAATTGTCTCGAGCCAGACAATGGCCTCGGAGCCAGCAGTGTTGAGCTCAGGGAGTCCAAGGCAAAAAAAGCAAGCATCCAGCATGTGTGCAGCATCCCCCCACACAGCACTACAGATGCACAGTGGACTGTCCTGGATGCCCCAGGCCTGGTCAATCTTGGTGCAGTGAACTAGCTCGAGAGGTGGCATGGGAACCCAAAGCCAGGTAGCCGGTCATTTGGCCTGATGTTGATGTGCGAGTTCCTAGTAGTGGCTGAGGTGCTCTCCCATTCTATCTGCCATA
This sequence comes from Trachemys scripta elegans, assembly GCF_013100865.1. Classification (NCBI taxonomy): domain Eukaryota; kingdom Metazoa; phylum Chordata; order Testudines; family Emydidae; genus Trachemys; species Trachemys scripta. The sequence goes on from NC_048299.1 coordinate 83,068,210, forward strand.
GTGAGCTGCTGCTCCTATCAGCTAGATGGAAAGTGTCCAGCACCAGCCAGATAGGATTTTGCTATACAGCTGATGGCAGGATGCATCCCATATAATCCTGAACAGTGGTAAGTGTGGCATTTTCTGTACCCTGGTGATCAGTTGGTTGGCTGCATTCTGACGCTGGACATTAGGTGGAGGAATATTGGCTAGGACTAGTAACCATACCTATTTTTTTACTTCAGTGCGCTTGCGATAATTCTCATTATATGATTAAGCTGTATGTCTGCTAGTCTAGTGTGGACAGAATTTAACCCAACTGGGGCATAATATTCACCAGCTAAATAGCAGAAAATGAGCCACAAACTATGCAGTGTTTGCACATTCTCCCTAGGTGGACCCTACCAGTTTGTTCATGAGAGAGTTTCTGCTCATGATCTTTTGCGCTACTTTAGTGAGATGGTATTTGTATATGAGTGTGCAATCTAGGGTGTCCCCTAGATACAGTACCTTTGATCATGTGCCAACCACTGTTTATTCAAGAAGTTGTTAAACTCAAGTTGGCTCTAAGCATGGTATAACTGAAAACATCTTGACATTCTCTTTGAGGTACTTGGTTTAATTCTCTGTTTCTTCAATAGCCACCTATGGTGATCATATCACTGTTCAGGTTCTCTTCAGTCTTTTGTAATTCACAGTCCTTTGAGGCCAAGTAGATATCATTGGCGTACATGAAACACCTGGAGATAAGTCATTGGTGAATACATTAAACATAGTTTGTGCCAGCACTAAGCCTTGTAGGAATCCATTCTTTTGGGCTCTCCAGGTGCTTATTTTATGGCCCAGAGCCACCTCAAACATCTAGTATCATCTCAACTGTCATGACAGCCCATCTAGGAAGAACTCTTGACATATTGTACTGCAGACCAGTGTTTCAGATGTGTCATAGGCTGCTGTAAGGTCAAAACAGCCATCTCCAGTTTTCTTCTCCTTTGAAATCCATTCTCAGTGTACATCATAAGTGCTAACATTTGGTCACAGGTGCTGCCTGATCGTCACCCTATTGTGGGCATAATTCTCTGTAGGATCATCTGCTTCAGGAGTTTGCAACAACAACTCGAATGATATTGAGCAATAGCTGGCTGCTAAAGACTGGTATTTACCTGGCATTGGTAAAGCTATCACCTTTGCTTGGTTATCATGGTCTCATGTAAAACACAGGACATGAAGATGGACAACTTGTGTTGGCTTTTCTCCCTAAGATGTTGTAGTAGTTCTGGTGATGCATGGTGAAAGTGGTAGGCTTTCCCTGCTTTCATTTATTTCGGTGCATTTTTGTTTCTTCCCTACAGAATGGTTGGAAGTTTCAACTTAGTTGAGATGTAGAGATTGCTTGTATTAATGCCACTCTTTTTTTATTACCACCTCAAATTTTTTTTCTTTGTCTGGTATGGTGACACTGGTTGGAGAGACATACTGTTGCTGTGTATCTGGTGGGTTTTGTGGTACACCAAACTTCCTGTGAATGTCAATGCTTTCCTGTTAGATATTAGCATGTCCATTTCTGAGACTCCTTTTTCCCAGCATGCTCTTTGGGCTGCATTTAGGCTGTCTAGGAGGTTGTTGGATCACTGCATTTTTTGTAATATTTAAGGAGGCCTTCAGATTCTTTGTCCAGACATAATATATCTGTTTTTGGGCAGCCACCTAGGATGGACTTGTAGGTGGCCTTAAAATTGCTTTGATAAATGCTGAATATGCTTGATGTACTGGAAATGCTATAAATGTTGGCCCTTCCCTCAAAATGCTACAGTTGAATGTCAAGGGTCTATCAGCCACAAAGAGCTCTGTTCTTGAAAACATTGACTTCTGACAACGTCGATGTGCTCTGCCTTCAAGAAACCCATGCTAATTCCCTTATTGCCAATCCAATCATCATCCCTGGTTTCAACCTCAACATGAAATGGCATGAAAAATATGGCCAAGGCACTTATGTAAGATCTAATTTAGCAGTTGTGAAGAGTCTACCATCTACATCTAACTACTATGACATTGTAAGGGTCAGTCAACTTAAAATGGCTAATGTCTACAAGCTGTCTAATTAATTTTGGCCTGTTCCTGCTCTGCGATAACTCCAGAATCCTGCCATTTGTGCCGGAGACTTTACTTGATGCCTCACAGAGGGCTATAGGGAATCTGATCATAGATCTTGCAAACTGGATCTCCCTTAACGAACTATACCTTCTTCATGACCCGTTATGACCAAAAACTTTTCACTCTGCCCTTAGGAACCAAGGCTACTCCCCTGATCTCAGTTGGGTCACTTCTGCTAGAGATGCCTTCTACCAACCACGTGCAGGATCCTTGGAAATGTCCCCCTCAGCCAGCATCATCACATTCTCATCTAAATAGGGGTTATCTCATCTATAGTGAACACTAACCCAAAGTTACAGAAAGGCAGAATGGGGCAAGTAAACTAAGCTCAATGACCAATATATAGACTGTATCCTGCATAAAATCTCAATCATTAGGATTGTTGGCAACAGTGAGTCCATGGAGGATCCTCCCTACTCCCATGAGGGTTAGAGGAATCCCTTGTTAAATGTATATAACAGCAGATGTTTTGCAGCCACGTTGGTCGCAGGATATTAGAAAGACAAGGCAGTTGAGGTAATGTCTTTTATTGGACCAACTTCTGTTGGTGAAAGGGTTCTGAAGCTAGGGACAGGGGTGGGCTCTCAGGGTGGCAACTTCAAATTACTGGCCATATAACTCTTTTTAGAGCACTAGCATAAGCCCTGCTAGGCCAAGTCTGTCAGCCTACAGTGGGAGGCTAATTTTGCAGTACTGTGCAGACATATCTAGAGAGGCTAGGTGATTTGCCCAAGATGGTGGCATGGGAATTAAACCCAGATCTTCTAAGTCCCAGGCTAGTGCCCTGAGCACTGGACCATCCTTCCTCTTTGACTTGACTTTTTTCACTGAAAGTTTTCTATTTATAAGCACTTGCTTAACTCTGTCCCTATTTAGCAAAGCATTTATTAAGCACATGCTCAACTTTAAATACAATTGACTTCAAAGTGAATAAGGCATATGCTTAAAGTTAAACAGTGCTTAAATGCTTGTTGAATCAGGGATTTAGTGGATGTAAATTTTGTGTAATTGATTTTTATGTTGTACATTTGCCTAGGATGAAGTTCAGGTGTTTATTAAAAATTTTTATCAACCATTTGGTATGTGAGATATAAAATTGTGTTAGTAGAAATTTAACACAAGGCCATACATTGTCTGCATGATTCCCAGCAGTGTGTATGTATCTTAGTGTAGGCTAAATAGCACTTGAAAGTGGGTGATTTCATTCTAACTTGGAGATTGCATGAGACAATCTATATAGGTTATATCTAGTTGATGGGTGAAACAAACTTTAGCATGGTTACTTAATTAAAATCACTCATTCATTAGCAATAAATGACTTTCTTTCAGAATCACAGTTACTCATGCTTCTTGCTGGTCTTAAATAATTAACCTCAGTCTTTCAGACTGTCATCAGCCCTTACTTCTTTGACATCTGCAAGAACAGTCAAAATAACTCAGATCTCTTCCAACGATATTGTGAGCACATTAGCATTTTAATAGGTTTGATTTTTTTAAAACAAATCCAGGTGTCCATTTCTTAATTTCTAGAGGGTTTTGTGTGTGTGTGTGTGTGTTGTTTTTGTTGTAACTAGGGAGAATATAGTGATAGAATGAGATTTAGAAAGTTTGTGGTACATAAAGAATCGTAATAAAGAGCTTTGAAGTGTAGCCTACCCTTTGTTGGTTATTATTAGAGGGATGCAAACACACATAAAGAATACAATAACGTTGTTGGGCCAAATCCTTGGCTCATGCAAATCAGCTCCCTTGAGTTCAATGGAGCGATGCTGTTACATCAGCTGAGGATTTGGCCTGTGATGTTAAAACGCCAGCTGATAGTTAACTATAAACTCCTTTGACCCTTTTATGATTTTTTTCTTCTTCAAAGACATTGCATTATTTATTTAACTGGAACGGACTGACTTCAATGACAGCAAGAATCGCCCACACTAATCACACTATTTTTCCAGTGACAGCTATTTTTGCACATTTCCCCCTCCCCCCGCAGCTTTGATTTGATTGCCACCATTATACAATGAGAAAAGAGAGAGAGAGAAAAATATTTTCCCTGAGCAAAGCCCTTCTAAATGTGACTACATAATGATTCTAGGAAAAAATAGTGACTTGCGTATGTAGAACAGCTTTTTCCAAGTAGATAGCAAAGCTTTAATGTTGATTATTAGTACAAAATAAGTTCAATAAGAAGTATTAGTTGCCTCAAGCTGACTTTTTAGATCCCTGGTTGGGTAATAAATCCCCAGGAGCAGGTGATTAAAAAAAAATTTGTATTTAACTTTCAAATTAGCTGCTCCCTCTTGTTTGGTACAATTGATTATCAGGCAGCAGAGTTATTTTCTAAGGACTAGACAAAACCTTTAGGCGAAGCTCTTAACAAGAGGTTGCTTGTAACTGGACCACCCTAGGAGCAACACGGGGAAGGAATCATGACTCAAAAAATCACCGTGTCTCTCTGCTCCCTTTTTCAAACATAAAAAGAAGAACAGGAGTACTTGTGGCACCTTAGAGACTAACAAATTTATTAGAG